>NC_051041.1:12847271-13147271 GCF_904848185.1 Acanthopagrus latus | reverse complement strand
AAGGTAGACTACACTGCAACACCCTATTTACAGTATATTATTTATATATTTATATTTATTTATATATGTATATTTATATCACACTGGCTGTTATTATGACAGGATATATTCATGAGCATCATTAGTGCAAGGCATGAGTAAGACAGACTTGTAAAAAGAGTTATGGACCAGATGTACTGTTATGTATATATTTATGTGTGTGTGTATGTGTGTGTGTGTGACAATGTACAGTGGGGGGACAGGGAAAAAAGTGTGTGCTTAAGTAAAGTGAGGAAGAAGTGTAACAGACTGTGTGTGTGTGTGTGTGTGTGTGCTTATGTACAATAATGTTTCAGTTCTTTCAGATGGAATAGATCAATGCAACGTGTGTGTTCGTGTGCAAACGTGTGTCCAAAGAGCACACATACACACATAAATGGGCACATGTGATCCGAGTCTATGGGTGAAATCTGTCATCAGCCAGCCAGCATAGGCCCAGTTTGTACACGCTGACACACGGCTGTGTCTAAAAGCACTTCCTAATCAAGAGGAGATGACAAATAATAATGACTGAAAGGTGATAAATGAAGCAGCCTTTCATATTGCAACTCCCATCTCAATACCATCACCTTTGCTTTTTTTTTTTTTTTTTTTTTTTTTTAAACCAGGTCCAGCAACATTAACACAACGAAAAAGGACATCTGCATCAACTAAATCATCCAAAGACAGAAACCAAGAGACCCCCAGTGTAACCACAAAGGGATGGTCTACTCAAGATTTATGAAAGGACACTGCATTAGGAGACGGGGAGGTGGTGACACTTATGTGTATCTCAGAGGCCCCTGTGCCTTGTTGTTGAGAGAGCTGGGTGGAACAGAGTTTTTTTCTTTCTTTTTTTTTTTTTTGCTGTGCTGCATAGGTCCTTGCAGACACTCAGGTCACAGAGTAAATACTGTGAAACATTGCACAATGCCACTAGGGACAGTAAGAAGCAGGCAGGGCCCCAGAATGGAGCTTTGGGGGTGGTAGAAGAGTATGTACACTCGTGCTACTTTGGGGTTTAGTGGGGGGGAAAGGCCAACCTGGGCAGGCAAGAGGGAATCCAAGAGAGCGAGAGAGAGACACACATACATACAGAATATGAGAGGACTACAGTTCATGAATGTTTTTAAACTCTTAAGTTAAAAGGGTCCCGTGACAAGAGAGCAGTGTGGAGCTTCCTCTCCTTCTCTATCGTTCTTCAACCCCGCCTTTCTCAGATTCACAAGTATACACCCCTCTAATAAACTTTTTTTTCTGTGCTACTGCAGACGAAAAGGTTGTTTTTTTTCTCAATTTTAGGCCATGTAAGTATACAAGTATGTGCACCCATAAATTTGACAAAAAGTAGAGCAAACAATAATTAACAAAATTACTTTTTAAAAAAAGAACAAAAACAAGACTGGTATTAGAAATGCAGTAGTAAAGTCTTAAGCTATCCCAGAAAAAAAGGAAGTGACCACTTCCTCTTGATGAAACTCATATCTTCACACTGGAAGGAAGATGATGGAAGGCAGGGTGCACTAACATCTCTAATATCATTTATCTATCAATAATAACTGATAGATGTGACATGGTGAGAGGCAGAAAGTAGGAAAAAAAAATGGACAGAGGGTATAACCAAGTAGCAGCAGAATTGTGATGAAGGAAAAGAGGCAGAAATCAGTGTAATGGCATGGGGGAAGGGGGGGGCTTCTTTTCTTGTTTTGCAAATGAGAGATAAGAGTACAACACATTGCATTAGTAACCGCAGTGGCATTCGGGGCATCAGCCGCATTAGTTACTGCTATACATGTTGGATGGGTGGGGGGGCGGGGGGGGATGTTCTTCATGTTAGTTACTGCAGCATGGAGCCTTGGCTGGCTGGGCAGCTTCTGTCAGGTCCACTCCCCGGTTCCGCCCGCTACTGGCTCCTGCAGCCTGAGGCTCACTCTTCGGCAATCTCTTTGCTGAGGGGATGAAAACAAATCAAGCTAAAACAACAATAAACTTCTCATATGCAGGGAAAATTCAGTCACTTTGATAATCTCTATGCCAACCCTTCAGTTCAGCAGGATAAATATCAACTGCTACCTAAACAAATACCAACAGGATGAATCAATTTGGCTCAAGTTACAACTTTACAAATGCACTGGCAAACTCATTGAATAAAGTGTCAGGAAAGTACCCACCAATAGCCATAAATATCTCATTCACATTCATAGATGTCTTGGCCGACGTCTCCATGAAAAGTAAGCTGTTGTCGTCTGCGTAGGACTGGGCATCCTGTCAACACAGCGTAAACGACCGTGAGATTTCAATACGCTCTCACACATTCAGGGGCAAGACAAGACAATCAGACTTGGAGCTGAGATTGGAATAATCACTCTTAATGTAGCTACTGGATGTATTCAAATAAAACAGAACCGCAGCAATATCCATTAGATGTGGGAGTATTCCCAAGAATTGCAAAAAACAGGACTGATTTCCAAGACACAGCTTGTTTGCTCTGACCTGGAAGTCGACAGCTCTCTTGCTGGCGAGGTCAGCCTTGTTGCCTGACAGGGCGATGACTATATTAGGGCTAGCTTGTCTTTGCAGCTCCTTTACCCAGTTCTTTGCCCGTGCGAAGGACTCCTGCAAATAGAAGAAAAATAGTGCAATCCGTTAATACAGTCATGTTATCAGCAACAAGTCAGACATTTTCATATAAGCCACCATCTGTATTTGAACTACAACTCTTTGTACAGTGCTGAGGTAATCTGACTGTACCTTTACCACATTAATATGTCACGTAGCGTGACGTTTAAGGTATGTTTGGGAAAAACTGCATGAACCATTTAGTCAAGGGTGAGCAAACGTGCCTCGTTTGTGATGTCGTAAACCACGATGGCCGCCTGCGCTCCTCTGTAATACATGGGTGCCAAACTGTGGTAACGCTCCTGACCTGCAGTGTCCCAGATTTCAAACTTCACTGTTGTGTCATCTAGACACACTGTCTGAGTGAGAAAAGCCGCTGAAAAGAAGGATAAAGTGAGGGGTTAGTGAGCGTTAGACAATCAATATCCTCTCCAACACAATACTTTGTAAACAAAAGAGGTCATAAATTTATATCCAAACAAAGCATTATCAGTTTTTCCATTACGTGACACAATCTATGGCCCACACTGGAGTATAACATTTCAGCTGAAGTGGAAAAGAAACAGATGTTTGTGAGGTTTAAGTTCCATTTTACAATGTGGCAATGATCTTCACTACAAAACAAAATGGGGAACTTCAAATTATAAAAATTACAATATCAGAGCACTTATCTGGCTACCTTGAATCTCACATAATTAGGCAAGTAATTCAGCAAAAGCAAAATCCAACAGACACAAACACACCCGTTTGATCTGCAACCAACTGGCAGCACATGAGAAACAGCCTGGGTCTTTTGATTTGAAGCTCACCTCCTATTGTGCTCTCCTGGAATTCGTGGAACTGACCCTTGACAAAGCGGAGCACTAAGCTGGACTTGCCCACGGCTGACTCCCCCAACAGTACCAGCTTAAACTGACAGATCTTGTTCCCCGCATTGGGTCCATTGGGTCTCGTAGCACCTCCCCGATTGGCCATGACCTAGTCAGATCCCCCGGTGTCCTGTGTGCCAAACCTCACTATCAGGACTTCTGCTGCAAGAAACAGGAAGCAAAAACAGGTAATGAACATATATGTGAAACGATTCCACATCTAAACATCCGCTTAGAGTGAAACATGATGTCAACAGCTCCAAAACTACACTCAACAGTGAAACTGTCTTTTTCCTTGATTTGATATGATAAGAGACTCTGCGTGGCAAGAGATTTACAGTATTACTGAGTGCAATAAGAGGAAAGGATAAAGCCTACTGACAGCAAATCAATTTGTGTGGGCAGTTTGCAGTGCTTTCAAGATACAGGCATGCCAAAAGGTGAGGCATATAAAATCTATAGAAATAAACTTAACGATAGAAAAGGGTATCAAGTGAGACTCATCTGCTTCCGTTGAAGTGAAAGGGGTGCAGGCTATGTTACCCTAACTGAGCAAAACACAAGTCTAAGCCGTGACCTTTTCACTGGATGTCTTAATGAACATGTGACACTGGGTATTTCAAGAATTCTGAGGACAAACATTAGGCCGTCTGCAATTTCCGAGACTAAACTATGACAGAATGATGAATTAAACATTTAATTTCACAGAGACAAAAAAAAACATTAACAACAGTACATCGAAATCATCCTAAGCTCACAAAACAGACCTAGTTATTAACATGGAGGCTCTACTCCGTGCAACAGATCAAGTTTTCAATTGAGATCTAACGCTATATGTAGTGGAGTAGCATAAGAACCATTAGTTATGTAGTCAGAAATACTCTCTATGCTGTTACTAATACATTTTGATGGTATTGTGAGGTCCTGCCTGTTTTTTGAGTGACAAAGCTTGTGAGTCCACTTACAGCAAAGCCAGTTCATTCAAAGTGATGCATCACACCCTTATTTTCATATGTCAGATTTGAATTTTAGCAGAGTACTGTCACACCTTTTTACATCGTGAACTTAACACGTTTTACAGAGGCCATTTCAATAAGCAGCAGGTTTCTACAAAGCTTCCGTAGCAACACAGAATATCTTCTGGTTACCATTTGCCACTTCAAAAAAAAAAAGAGTTAACATTTTCACACGTGAAGGCAATAAATAGGTTTTCATTAAAATCATACATTTCATAAAATAAAATGCTAACAAATTATACAGTACTTAGAATGTATATAGTATCTTAACTTCTTTTTTGTCTTCAAGTTATAAAAACCTAGGGCTGCACAATTAATCAAAATATAATCAAAATCACAATATGGCTAAATGCAATGTCCAAAATTGCAAGAGGTGGCAATTCTTTTAACTAAGGTAAAAAGATGTGACGACATAGCATTATAATAAAGTACTACAGTGATGGAGAGATGTACTGGCCAACCAATCAAGAAAACATTTGTTTGGTACAGACACCAAAAACAAAAGAAAACATTTTTTTAAAAGAGAAAATTAAAATTGTGATGCCAATATGATCATTCCCACTGATTACACTGCCATCACATTATCATTACCATCTTGTGCAACCCTAGAAAAAAAATGAACTTATTTTCTATAATTGTGTCAAACTTTTTTCAAGCCATTTAGATACAGTCAATTAACTCCATGTTGAAAGTACTTCAAACATGCAAAGCATTTGCAACTATAATAATGTAATCATTTACAGTTTTTTTCACAGTTGTGGTACAGTGTCTATCCAAGTGACATCATGAAAAAGGGCAAAGGAAGCTCACCACAACCATACACAGTTAGCAAAGGAAGCCTTGTCAAGAACCACGAAAGAGTTTTAACCCACCCACATTACTCCAGCCTGTTTACAACTGCGAGAACCTCCATATGGATACATGCCATGCATTCATGCATTTCTTAGTAACTTATTTAGGTTTGAACTGCTGACTTATTTGTATACAACAGATGACTGTTGTCAGGAGAAAACTGCTGTGTGTGTTGATTTCGAAGGGAGAATTTGTCCTGAGCACTGTTTTGTGGAATCCTATCTCTGACCACAAAAATGACTATTATGAGTTCCAACAGGCAACCACTACCATCTCCCTCATTCAGGAGACAGATAATATGTGTGCTGACAATAACACAGATCCCTTATCATTCTCAGACATGCTTTCTAAGCCAGTAAAGTACAATGACTGTGAAAAAGCTAACCTTGCTGATAAAGGGGTTGGTGCCCTCTTTGGATACATGCGAGACCTCAACTTATGTTACACTGCATCAAATGATATAAGGCTGCAGACTGTATTAGATCATACAGATGCTTACTGTATTACATACACTACCGAGGGGATCTGGTATATCTATATATAAAACCAAAAAGGTGTAATCACCAGTGGTATTGTGTCAGTCTGTCAACTGCCCCCTTCATGACTGCAGAGGTTATGTCAGCCATTAACCCATCAGAGCATCAACAGGTTATATATGTCCTGATCACACATTAAGACAACAAGTGCAGAAATAGGACAGCCGAAGCAAGTATCTGGGAGGTAGAAAAAAAGCCTATGTGTTAATAATAATATAAGCATTCAAAAATGTATTTTAAACACCTGTCAAGTTATTTTCTTACAATACAAAACACATCCACGTGTGTTCTGATGACAGGCTTTAGGGAGACAAAGCCCATGAAGCTGACCAGCGAGGCAGTAAGTTCAGGCGTGTAATCGTTTAGAATAACCAAGGTAAGACTGTCAAGAAGCAGTGAGAAAACCAACACACATGCGAAACTGCTGCGGAAAAACAGTAAGTGCGTTTACTCAGACTGATGACAGGGACTGTCAACAAACGCTGCGCACTGCCATGCCCAAAAATATTTGGATGTAACTGTCGTTAGTAGACTGTACACACTTCGCTCACGTTAGTTGGTGTCATGAAGCGATCTGTTTTGATTTTAGAAGGCGACGCCATTTTCCACATTCTTTTTTTGTTGTTGTTGTCTGGCTAGTTAGCTTACTTGCTGTTAGCCAACCATAGCTTTCTCACTGGCAAGTAACGTCAGCTTCCCAACCACTTTGAGAAAAGCACATTAAAGCGACAGGCTCAGCTGCACAAACAATAGGGAATGCCATGGGTCAACAAGCTAGTCGTTGTATTGTTTGATAGTGTTAAACTGAAGTGTTTTGCTAGTTGGGTAATGTTTTAATAGGGAGTAGCCAAACCCTCGTTTGACAAACACTAATGTTAGCTTGCTAGCGCCGTTAGCATTCCACCCACTGACCTGATTCCACCCAGTTAGCTATTAGCTAGGACAAAGACAACTGTACAGCTTACAATATCAGGCGCTTGCTAATGACACAGCAGCAATACAGAAGAGAGACAGCTGGACTACACGGGACGTGACAACGGCCTGCATTTCTGTCCTACCCTAGCTATCAAACATCACCGACATTAGCTGGAGACAGCTAGCGACGGCGTTAGCTAACGTTAGTCCCCGATGACAACTGGGCAAACGTTAGCGTTAGCCAGTCAGCCAACTGGAAACCACAAGTTGTCGAATCATGTCAAGTACGCTACCTGCGAGCCAGACGATGTTTTGAACTTTGAATACCACCGCTGTAGTATTTACACACAGAACCCGGGACACTGTGGTGAGGCGGTGTTGGGGAACCAAGAAAATAATTTCAACAATCCCGTCACGTCTCCTCCTTTCTTTCTTCTCGCAACTTCCCCTTAGAACCAAAACACAAACAAGCTCTTCCGCCCCCCGTGCCACGTCACACAGCACGTCTGCCCTCCAGAAGTCAGCCCGTCAACCCGTCACATCCCAATAAAATGGATCATTTATGTGATATTACTATTGCATGTGGCATTTGCCTGCAGATGAAGGGCTTGCTATGTTTGTACAGGATCATTGGTAATATTTGCATGCATGTTTTAAATATATTGCCTCGCCTGACAGATGCTTGATATTTGGCACCAAGGATGATACCAGCTAGGAGGTCAGATGTGATTATCACACACTGACGGAGGCAGAATATTTGACAGTTTAACACTACACTAAATATTGCCAAAATTGACACTAGGAATTTAAGTATTGTAAATGATCCAAAACGTCTTTTCGATTTTCCCTTCCAACAAGAAAGAAGCTAAAATGACTATAAATCAACTGATATATCGGTTTGGCTGATATATCGGTATCAGTGTATATGTCGTCCCAAATGCGATACGATTTTTCTTTTTTTCTGAAATTATCATGCAGGATAAAAAGTAGCTGTGGTCATTTATCATTATTACATTTTTAGTGACGGTTACTTTTTTCAAGACCATGTCGAACTGTAAAATGTTCTGCCTCCATCAGTCGCAAGTTGTTGATAACCACATTTGCGGGATCCCCACAAACAATAAGTGTATATCGGGCCATGCAGAGATGCAGTAGCATCAGTCAGGGTCCAAAATTGACTGATGTCAGAAAAAATAACTTTATTTTGTCTAAATTTAAATATGAATTCATATTCTTATCAACCTCATTGCATATTTGAGAATGTAAATGGGAAAGCAAAACGAAGCATCTTGTAACAGTCATTCAGATGTTCTCTGATAAAAACATTGCATTTAATTCACATGAATAAATAAAGACGCAATGCGCATATTTTTTTCTTTTTTACACTGTACCTTATTCTTGACATTGCACTCAAGTCTTTCACTGCTCCATTTTAATAGATACATGACTGGTACCCATTGTTTTTCTTGCTCTTGGTGTTTTTATGTTTAATTATGTACTTTTAAAGGTATTATATTATATTATATTATATTATATTATATTATATTATATTATATTATATTATATTATATTATATTATATTATATTATGTCACAAACCTGACTACCTGGCTGCTACAAGACAGAACTGCAGTACACTAACTGGCCGCAGGGGGCGGTAGCAGCGGTACAGCATCGTTAATTCCGGAGTCCAGATGAAGAAGAAGAATAAAGCTCCGCCCTTCTCCCCTCGTCTCTTCCGGTTAAGGCCATATCAGCACATTTTATTCATTGTGGAATATATTTTTGAACCTCTTGTCAGTGTTGTGCCAGAGTTTAGAACACAGCAGGACACGTCGTTTGTTTTATGGTCTCGCACAGCTCGTAAAAACTTCCCATTGAAGACAGTGAGCAGCACCCAGTCATGGAGGAGGAGACAGTGGAGACACCAGAGGAGCTGCTGGCAAAGAAGCACCGCAAGGAAAAGAAAGACATGCAAGGTAGCTAACACCGGCTGTTCTCTGGCGTTGTCCGTGGTTCAAATTCAACATGTTCCATTAGGTTGCTCGCAGCTCACGTCTTTGTTTTATTTCCTGGAGTTGAGCCCAATTCAGCCACGAGCAAACTGAAATATTATACCACAGTGGGGGACAATGTGGTACCCATAACTATAATAACTGTGTCATGAGTCTTAAAATGTATTTGTCAGTCCATTTGTGCAGTTTGTGTTTTTGACTAGCAGCTCACAAGGATTGTAGTTTTAGAGGTAAGACGCACAGAGTCAGAGAGGACAGAGAACTGAAACACTGTGGATTGAATCTGTCAAGCTTTTTATTATGATGGAAGCACTCCCATCATTAATGTCAAATGAGATATACAAGCTGTGATGTCACAGCAGAGGTTGAGATTTTGAAGTTTAATATATGCGCTCTTTATGATTGCTATCACTGGTATGTGGGCTGCGTTATTTTAACGCTATTTTTACATTTTAGGGCATTTAGTAGATGATTTTGTACAAAGTGACCTACATTAATTCATAAATACATTCATACACTGATGGCGGTGGCTGCCTTGCAAGGTGCCATCCAGCACATCAGGAGCAGTTAGTGGTTCAGTATCTTGCCCAAAAACACTTGTTACATGTAGACCAGGGAAATTGAACCAGCAACCTTCCGACAACAAGAAGTTAACTGGCTGCACCCCTGAGCCACAGCCGCCCATACAGCACTTTTCTATAACACATTGCTATAATGCTTAAATAAAAATGTACAACAACCTAACATTAAGGTGCTTTAATAAGGTGTTTCCTCTGTCATACTGGTTGTCCTGACCTGGATTTAGTTTTAGCTTTTCCGTTCAAGATTCAGCACCGCCCGAGACCTTTACCCTGTGTATATCGTATTGTTTTGTCAGATTATAAACTCTCGTGCTTCATTTGCAGCCAAAATCCAGAGCATGAAAAATGCAGTCCCCAAAAACGACAAGAAAAAGAGGAAACAGTTGACGGAAGAGATCGCCAAACTGGAGGCTGACCTCAGCCAGAAACACGAGGAGGAAATCAGGCAACTCAAGCCTACAACTGACACAAAGGTAAACGTCAACATTATGAGGCTTAACTGTCTTTAAAATATGTACTCCTCTAAATGCAATTTCTTTATGATGTATTGCATAACAAGGGTAATAAATGCTTAAATTAAGTCTGTTTGTTACATAAATGTCAATCTGCAAAACAACCAATCTCACACAGGTGGCAGAGGTGATAAATGGAGTGAACACCGTGAAGATAGAGGATGAAGATGAAAAAGAGGTCAAACAGTCACGTGTGTCCAAGGCCCAGAAGAGACGGGTGAGATACATGTTCCACTTCCAATCAAACCGTTAAAGTGCGATTTGTTATTGCACACAACACTGTCAAATGGAGGCACACTTTGGGTTAATAATCTATGACCTTTTATTTACTTTAACTGCCATAAACAAACCATAAATAAAATGCAAATGTATTAGACAGCAGTATGATTATTGTTTGTTCCTTAACATTTCATTTGTGATTGATAATTAAATGTGTCTTTTATTCAATGATCCTCTCCAGGACAAGAAGGCTGCCCAGGAGAAGGAGAGGGAGAGCAGGATAGCTGAGGCCGAGGTGGAAAACCTGCAGGGAGTGAGGCACCAGGAGGGTTTGATGTTGGCTCAGAAACTCGCCCAGCAGCAGCTTCAGATCAAGGAGATCTCCTCCGACGGCCACTGCATGTACCGAGCTGTTGAAGATCAGCTGGCACAGCGGTCACAGGTACACACAGTGTTTGGTGTGTTAACGGCTATAGCTGTGGTTTGAGTACCTATCTGGATGGGCAAAAGTGTCTTCACAATGTCACAATGCTGCTTCGACAAAATGACAATAAAGGTTTAAACATTTGTTATGAGTTCCTACACAGAGAGTACATATTCTGTTCTGTTTTGTTCTAGCCGGGGTCAAAGGGTGTGAAAGAACTGCGGTCTCGCACTGCCGAGCACATGAGAAACCACGCTGACGACTTCTTGCCTTTCCTCACCAACCCCAGCACCGGTGACATGTACACAACAGGTAACACTTCTATCTTTGTTTTGGTTGGCAGAAACAATCTGACCATAGGTACGAGAGTGTGCCAGCCATACAGATTTAAAAATGACATAGTGTGTTTTTAGAAAGTACTTTTGTGTGTGCACCGTATTAATAGAAATGTTTGTGCTGCTTTATAGATGAGTTTGAGAAATACTGCAGTGATGTGGAGCACACGGCAGCATGGGGTGGACAACTGGAAGTGAGTAGTTTTAAATTCAAACACGGATGCACTGATCTGTTCTTGTCCTACAAAGCCAAGGCACATTAACTACAATTTTGGAATGTCTATTTTAAAAAATACCTTTTGACAACTTTGTCTAAAAAGAAAAATAGCAGTTTGAGGGAGCAGATGTTGACAGAAATTTTGCAATTAAAATGGCATATCAAGCTATCTTAGTAGATTGTACACAAAATAATACTTACAAATACTTCAGGGATTGCTTGAACTTTTCTTAATCATTCATTAAGTATAATCTATTACAGCTTTTTTCAAATGCAAATGAAAAAAATCGAATTTGGAATCAATGTAATAATAGAATAAGAATTAGACACTAAGATTAAAGTTACCACACTTTGCCTAGTTACATAAACAGAGTGCAGTATAAGCATTTTTTCAAGTCATATGTCAGATAAATGTTCATGTTTATTAAGCCATGCAAATTAAGATATGGAAAAAAAATACATATTCTTTTCTTCTTCATGTCTTCTCCCCCACAGCTGCGCGCTTTGACCCAAGTTCTTCAGTTGCCGATAGAAGTGATCCAGGCTGACGCCTCGACTATAAAAATCGGGGAGGAATTTGATAGTGACCCCATCACTCTTGTGTACGTTGTGTCTATGTTGTTATGTTTGGCAGGAGATTTTATAATTGAATAATTGTTCAAGTATATACAGCTAAATTAGTTGAAAAATGTGTATGTGTGTGTATATATATATATATATATATATATATATATATATATATATATATATATATAATATATATATATATATATATGAATCTAATATATATTGATATATTGCATTTAGATTTTAGGGTTTGATGTATGACAGTTAAAAGCTGCTGTGGCAAACAAGCCTTAATTTCACTTTGTGATTTTGGATATCTTAAATACAAACTGTAATTATGTTAGTTCTCAATGTATTTCCTTTTTATTGCAGTTACATGCGTCACGCCTATGGACTGGGAGAGCACTACAATTCTGTGGAGCAGCTAAAGGACCCTGCCAATGCAGAGGACAGCTGAGAGACGGCCTAGTCTTGGTGTGACAAACCAGTGTGCGTGAGACGCAGCGAGTGTTCGAACCACTCACACCAAGGGGCCCTGAATACAAGTGTATTTGGAGGGAGACCTCCCCTCATTGAAGACATTGATAAGCTGAGGTTAACAGAGAATGTTGCATTTAATGCTTAACAGTGCTTTTATGTTTTGAAGTCAAAAGAAATCAGTGGGGTGAGAGAAATCTAACAAAACCCCTCGCCTCTGAGAGCAGCATCATCATGCTAATGAAAATAGCATAGAAAGGAAGTTAATGTGTAACTGATTTTACGCCGGACTCTCTTAGTCTGTCCCAAAGACCTCCCACCTTCCCTTCAACTCATTTTGAGAAGATAAAGGTGTAACACATTTTAAGAAAAAAAAATCCAAATCCACCTGAGCGGGAGAGTTTGTAAGAGCTTTTGAGCGTGCATGTCACTCAACCAAATGTCAGCACTGTGGAGGTTATTGGATTTTTTTCAGTGATCTTGGAATGAACTGAATCGTCAAACCTGTAACTCATATCAGTGTTACATAAATATATATGATACCACTGACGTCACTGCTTTATTCATTTTTTTTTTTTTTTTTTACGATGAGGTAAGTAATATTCATTGTTTTTAAATTGCTACTGTTTTCAACACGAGACTGTGAAATATGCACATTATATTTCTTTAACTTAAGACTTCTTTGTAGTTGTTAAGCAACAGAGATCTGCACAAAAAGCTGAAGAAGTATCTGCACACTACTGTCTCAGTCTCTCTGCAAAGCCTTTTAACCACAGATGTCCTCCCTCAGGTTAATTTATAGTAAGTTAGTAAAATAAGGCATGGTCAAACATGTACATGTTATATCTGCTTGTGATAAACTACACACACATATAATCAAAAGCTGCCTTGCATATTGTCCTTAAGTTGTGTTGGAAATGCCAGTGGTGGAAGGTAACCATGTACATTTATACAATTTATTAAAGTAATCTTCTTGAGTACAACATTTTTAGGTACTTTACTTTTTCCATTTACTATTTTTCCATTTATGTTACTTTATACTTATGCTCCACTACATTTCAGAGGGAAATATGGTTCTTGACACAGCATTACAATTACTTGACCGCTTACGCAGCAGCTGTTTTTTAAGATTAAGATTTACAAAACATAGAAAAGTGTGACTTATTCCAATACATTTAGGAGACGCTTTTGTCCAAAGCGACTGACTACATACATTCATACACTGATGGCGGTGGCGGCCATGCAAGGTGCTCAGACATTTTGGATCTTTATATGTTAACTTTTATTTGGATCTTTCAATAATTCATGCATCAGCGTGGAAGCAGAATTTCTTATGTCAGTGAGCCCACAAGCCCCTCAGCAGAGTGCACTTGGGTGTAAACATGCTGCTATACTCTACTGCCACCGCTAGAGGCCGCTGCTGCCTCGAAGCTGAACGTCACGGACGAGCCGACGAGCGTCTCGTCGCCATGGAAACCTGAGCACGGGTTCTTGACACTTAATTTCCTCTCCCAAATGGAAAAGTCTGTAGCTAGAGTTCTGTATGGCCAGGGGACCTCCTTGAATTTGACCTCTCGGAAAATAAAAGCAGTTCCCGAGTGCGTCTTCAGGATACGGAAGCTCTCGGTCCTCCAGCTGACCAACAACTCCATCACTGCCCTGCCCGCCGAGCTGCTCTCTCTCCGACGCGTGAGTCTCCCTTCATTTTTTTTTTTCCTCGTTCGTTTTGCTCCCGAGCTCATCTGTCTGCTGGAACACTTCCAAGACAATTCTTTAAATGTGTTACACGGCGTGCAGATTTGTGATTAAATATTTCTCCTTATGCAACGCCTGCAAGCTGGCTGAGCTTCATTTGGGGAATAATGCCTTGAAGGAGCTCCCCGCTGTTCTGGGCCATCTGGAGTCCTTGAAGAAACTCTATCTGTTCAGCAACCAAATTACAGTAGTGGCACCTGAGGTGATGGGTAGGCTCTCGCTCCTCTGCGTGATTAGCACCTTTGGAAGATTTGTTTAAAAAGAACTATAAATGAGCCACTTTGTTTGTAATTTGTGCTTTGCAGGTGGCTTACACAACCTCGTTGTGCTCAATCTGAACCACAACCAGATTCAAAGACTTCCTCCAGAGATTAGAAGGTATCTTGTACCCAAGAGCTCCGCTGATCTGACATCTGTTCATGATGCGAGGCCGAAATTGACTCGATGACATCTGGATCTGTAAGAATAATGTGTGTGATATACATCCATAATGAACTTGTATGTTAATGCAAACCCGTCTTTCCCATCAGTTTGCATAGGCTTCAACATCTCAGTCTGCTGGACAACCGGCTGGAGGAGGTCCCCGCTGAGCTGGGTCACCTCACCAGCCTGGCTGAGCTGAACTTGACCTCCAATAATCTGCCCGGGCTGCCTCAGCAGCTGTACCAGTGCAAAGAGCTAACCAAGCTGTACTTAGCCAGAAACAAGCTGACCAGCCTACCAGAGGTGGGTGCTCGTTCGCCGCTGTGATGGTTAAAATGCCGTCAGCGGATCCGTTAGAGAGCTCTCATCACATCTGACAGCTCCTCCTGATTCTTGTTCACCCTAAAATTTCAAAATGAGGTAGTTTTTTTCAGGATATTAAAGGGACAGTGCACCATAAAATCAAAAATACATATTTTTCCTCTTACCTGTAGTGCAATTTATCCATCTAGGTTATTTTAATGTGAGTTCTGGAAATATAGAGATGTAACGCCATAGAGATTTCTGCTTTTCTTGACTGCAGTGGACTGAAAATGTAGTGAAAACCATGATCCAGTTAGTTAAGATAATCCACAGACCTAGTTGTGAGCAGTTTTATATTGGAACTACTTGCTTTCACAGACTGAAGTGTGCAGTTACTCATGGACAAGAGGCTAAATAACGAAGCTAACTAAGCTAGCTAACGTTGCAGCCAATAATTCCAGATGTAGCGTGATTTTCGTACTTACATAATTTTGCCCTCTGTTTAATGTACAATCAGTAATGCCACAATTGCAGTAACCCACACCCTTGGTGTAGGCTATGATGATGATTGTCATTCACTAGCACTGTGCAGAATACGAACAGGCTTCGTGTCTGTCTTGCAGTTTAAATTTGTAGACGTTTTTTGATTTTATGGGGAAACTGCCCTTTAAGAATCACCCACGTATCAGTCGAGTTCTATCTTCAGCTTTGCTGTTTTACTGTATGCTTTGGCGGCTACATAAGCAAACACTTGCCTTACATTTCCCCCAGGGAATTAGGGCCCTGACAAAACTCCAAGTACTGGATGTGGCTGGGAACAAGTTGTTCATGTTCCCCGTTCAGGTATGTTCTGCATTAGAATTCAGCAGCACAATGCTGTGACACAGTGGAATCTAAAAAAAAAAAATGAAATTGCAACTTCGCTCTATGACGCAGGACGTTCCTCTGTGCAGTTTCACCTGCTGCCCCTGAGGGAGCTCCACTGTGAAGGCAACAGGTTTGTGCGCTGTGAGCCGATGTCGGCGGTGCAGGACCGAGAGGTGCTCTCGCTGAAGGTAAACTGATGGTACAACACTTAACAATAACAAATAACATTATGCACTTTAAGGAATCACCTCATTGTTCTCGCTTCGTTTTTATCTGCCAGGAACTGGTTGCCAGATTTGTGCTGCTGGAGGACAGGAACAGGTCCTCTCTGGTCCACAGGATGCTTCCTCACTACCCGGCCTTAACTGCCTTGGTGGCCGCTGGCAACTGTTGTGAGCTTTGCCTGAACCCCTTCCTCACCACCTGGCTGGAGTGTGTGCATTTTATCAGTCCGAAGAAGGTCCAAGAACATACTCATTACAATGCAGAGATGAATATGTAGTTCTTCATGTTACTGAATGTTGTATTTATATGTGTCTTACAGGACATGAAGATGAAGGGTGTTCGGACCATTCCAGTCCGCGCCCTTCTATGCTCATACAAGTGCTTAAATACGCAGGGACACTCCTACTATGGTGTTGCTACAAGAATAACACAAGGTCATTGAAAAGGTGCCATCCGTCAGTTAAATCACTATCACATCTCATTTTTGGTATTAAAACTGTACGCACTGATCTCCATTTGCACAAATTTAACAAAAGACCTCAACACGAAGATGCATTTTTTGTTTGTTACACATTAAAGTATAATATTGTGGTACAGTGGTGGAAAGTAACAAAGTACATATTGTCAATTTCAATACTTAAAGGTGCACTGTGTAGCACTGGGGAAGAAATGTTCAACAGAAGAGAGAGATCTTCATTGATTGATTTTAAAACAAACTAAATAAACAACCTGACCTTAAAGGGCAGCACAATTGACTTTATTTACATTTGGTGGACCCTGCCACCTTTTCAGCTTCAAGCAATGTTCTGGGGACTTTATTTTCCTCTAACAACAGCTTGTTGATTCAGCAACTGAAAAAAAAACCAACATATATTATTAAGTTTGTAATGTTACCTCCTTAATATTGAAAATAAATAAAATTCTAAGTTTGAATTTCTTCTCTAAACTACAGAGTACCCTTCAAAGATGCAGTGTTTCAAGACACTGACATGTTAAAAGACTATCTATGCACTGTGTTGCAGAGGTATCTTCTGACGTTAGCATGCTAACCAGCTAGCCCTGGCCTGTCCCGTCACCTAATGACACTTTTCTACATCAAGAGGCAATAGTCTACTTGAAAAGACTTGGGAGAGTTGATAACAGCTAACAGGATTCAGCCGCTAGCTGTATGGCCAACTGTGCTAACTAGCTAACTAACAGCAGCTACAGTCAGCAGCAGTTAGCGGTTGCTCTGGTTATATGCTTGAAGAATGAATTGGACAGGTATAAGTTCCATTTTACAAAACTACATTCCAAAGGGAAATACTGTTTAGTTTTCCTCGGCCCATTTATCTGACTGATGTAGTTACTAGGTGATAACAGTTAAATGCTAATTTTGCACTGATGCATCAGTATTAACTAGTGAATAATATCTAGTATGATCATATATCACTCACAGGACCAAAACAAATACTTTTACTGTGACAATTTTTCTAGTAATGCTTCTGTGCTCTACCTTACTTTAATACAGGACTATTACTTCAACTGATATTGGTTTCACACTGCTGTATTGTTACTTTTACTCAAACAAAAGATTCAAATAATCTTACATCAATGATACAGGGTTACCATTTCCAGTGTATGGGGTTTTTTGGCCTTTTCAGGTCTCACAGATGTTGTTAGACTCTGCAGTCACTAGGTGGCATCCAATGAACACGGAAAACGGTCCATGTAGTTGGACTCTGTCTTTGATGCTTAACAGGAACATCAGTTGACAACATGTGGTCTAGAATAAACATTGCAGCAGATGATAACAGATCAGTATGTGATGAATCTGAGTGTAAATACCTGGATTAACTGTTTCTTTTTTTTCACACTGGTGGGTCAGTGCAGGTATGTGACATACAGTTGGCAGTGCAAAGTTTTCAATACTGACCCTACATGAAGACTCAACAGTTATACTTTTGGTGTGCTGCATTTGGTATTGTATTATCCTGACAGGAGTTTCTATTATTTCGTCCCCCTCGTGTATTTCAAAAAGGATGGGCCCGATGATGGAAACCCTTCATTGTTCAACGCAGTACAGTTCAATGAAATGGTCATAAAGTTGAATCAAACACCTATCTAAACCATTTGAACCAAAACTCTACATCACAAGCTAGACAAGCACAGGTCAGGACGGGCGTATTGGCCCAGTGGAGTCGCACACTGCTGACAGCATTCTAGTAATACCTGGTAAATCTAGTGAGATCCTGTTCCCCTGTCATTGCTGCACTGAGAATCCATAGCTGCCCCATCTCTTTCCATCTCCAGCCAGTGGCATCTGTTCCAACCTGCCAGACAAGAGAGAGAGAGAGAGAGAGGGAGGGTGGGAGGGAGTGAGAGCGAGAACTTCATTTCTAGCAAATTAATTTCCCATCCACGCCTCCAGAGCTTGCTAGCTCGTTCACTAGCTGCCGCGGCCGCTGCTGCGTGTGTCTACTGAGTCGGAGCCTCATGCATAAGGCATCAGGTTTAATTGCAAACCCAGAAACTAATGACTTTGGACTGGTTAACAGCAGGGGAGCCATACATCTCGAGCAAACTGAATGAAAAATCAGCTCGGAGGAGAGAAAAAAAGGAGCCTAGCCCCTAATTGATGAATAATTGAAGCGGCGAGCTACAGGGCATAATTGTGACATTTTGTTTCAATCAATTTCCAAGTGGTGTGGGCGAAAGTGCACTTAAAGGGAAACGGCAATGACAAAGAATGAGAAAGAAGGAGGGAGACGGAGAGAGCGGTCGGCGCTGGAAATGGACATTGGGTCTTCGGTCATTGAACTGACATTTGCTGGGGCGAAAGACCAGACTCATTCAAACACAAAAAGACTCTCGCTCTCCATCCTCGTCTCACTTTTGTAGGTTTCCTGTCAAACTTCCAGAACGCTACCGTGAGGTCACTTCTTCACTTGCAGCCAATGGATCCTTATCGATCGCTTCACCTAACCCTCGCCAAAGAGGCAAATACACGTATTTCCCATTCAGCAGGATTTTTTTTTTTTATATTTAAAAGTTATAATGATTGCCCATTAAGTCAGACTCTAAGTGCACAGCCCTTCACAGGAAGAGTCTGCTTGGTTATATCACAGCACACTTTGCTCTTCTGCCTCCGGCACTGGAAGGGGGTTGTATGTTCACACAGTTACATTAAACCTTTTAAAGACTTAATTACCATTACTAAGATTATACCGACGTTTTTTTTTTTTTTTTTTTGTTTGTCCTGGGCCGAAATCTATCATGAATTTTACATCAATTCGCAAAAGTATTCACCAGATTTGCATAATGACCTCGCAAAGGGAAATTGTTTTTGAAGGCTTGTATCCGAACATGGCTAATAAATAGGTCATCTGCTCGCATACTAATGGGTGAAAGGCCAACAGTATGTGCCTTCTTGAAAGCAGCAGATGTTGGGTCCTGGAGCGGTGGAGCAGCAGCAGCAGCAGCAGCAGCAGCAGCAGCAGCAGCAGCAGCAGCAGCCCACTAGCTCAGTGGCCTCGGGACTTGTCTGTGAGTCGGTCTGGTGTCTGGTGTTGAGCTTTATGCATGTATTCACACACACACACACACACACGCCTTTTTTAAAAGCAAATACAATCACTCCACCCACTCTGCACTGATGACACATCATCAAGATAATTTCACCCCCATCGCTTTGTTTTCATCACGTCGTTTCACAAAGCTCACAGTCGTACCCCCCACGTACACATATGTGCGCGGACACACTTTTTTTTTTTCCCCCCCCATACCACCGAGCTGTCCCTTATGATTGCCGTATTCAGAGAGCCCCGGTGCTTTTTTTTTTCTCCTTTTTTTTCCTTTTGCATGGAATAATGCTAAAAAAAAACCCAATGCCCGGCTTGATTGACGTGAATGGAAATGAGGAGGTTGCATCCTCAAAGGAGACACCATACGGATGGGAGCAGCACACTGACGAGAGGCATCTACAAAAGGCGCTTGTAAATTCCTGACATGCCTAGCATATGTTAATGAGCCATTCTCCCGCTCTGATATAATTACTACGAGGGGATATTGCCTTTGGTGGAAATGTCTGTCTCGCGTGGCACGGCTACCTCGTGGGGGTGAAAAAGTAAAGAATGATAAAGTAGCGGGCGCATAAATTCTCATTTACCATGCTCGGAGGTATAGAGAGTGATGCTGGCAAATTCACTCAGGATGATGTATTGGGGAGAAGGCACCTGGGGTTCATTACATACCTCCTTTGTTAAAGCGCTTTCTGCAGCCTTGTATCGTTTGTTAGGGGGTATTTAGTCTGTCTTGTCATTTGGAGCACTTACTTAGCGTGTCTTTAGAGGAGCCTATGGCTGCTGGAGCTTACATTGCATCCTGGGGGCTGGAAAAAGGGAAAGTGATCCGCTGCTGGCTAAAAACAGAATAAAAGGATGCCGGTTTTCGAGTTTTCATTGTCACAGATACGATGAAAGTGAGCGTGTCTGTTGCTGAAGGTCGTGTGAAGCCTCGTCTCTCTACCTTTGACTGTGGTTGCTTTGATTTTACACTCTCTATCATCCGGTCCCAGTGAGACGCGCTGGGGTTTGAAGTGGGGGCACTGTGTGGCTTTGGAGAAGACTTTCAGGGTCAGAATTTTTGATATTTACCATATTAATGAGGTAATCGTGCAAACTCTGCGAATAAACAAGCTGTTCTCAGAGGAAAATAAGTCCCCCCGCCCACAACACTGTTTGAAGCCAGTAAGGTGGCAGGGCCCGCCAAATATAAACAAAGTCAAACAGTACGAAATCATTTTTGGCGTAAAAAAGATCTCTCTCTTTGCATACAAGCCTGAAACACGTAACAAGCTGTGGTCTGACATGAAAATCTCGGCTGCGTGTGGCGTGTTTAGTCATTTTTCAGCCATCCATCGAAGCCATGATTGCGGTCTTCACCTCAGAAGAATGATTTGACTCCGACTGACCCTGATTTCTCCTCTTCTCTCCCCGGGGCAACAGCGGAGGTGCTATTAAAATGAGTAGCATTGATTGCTGAATTGGGGGCCTTGTGACCGGGGAGAGAGAGAGAGAGAGAGAGAGAGAGAGAAAGAGAGAGAGGGGGAAAAAAACAGGCATTCGATAGCGGGCGGTAGGCGAGTGTCATAGCCAGGAGTGTGCACCACTCCAATCAGTGGAATCTATTGTTGTGCATCGCTGCCCATGACAGATCTTGGTATCGAGCCACTGGCAGAGTACCAGGGTATTGTCTGCTTGACGGCTGCACAATCAATTCTGCTGTGCTGTGGTGATGACTGCCGGCACTAGGGGGCAGTGTGCTTCTCCGGCTGGCTCCCCCCGAGCAGCCGAGGAGGAGTGAGGGGCGCCGGTGCACAGCCCGCCCGAGATGTGCCTGATGGATCTAAGAGATAGAGCAGCTAATAATAATAATAAAAAAAAGTGAGAACAATGAGCTTTTATTGGAATCCAGCGCTTAATTGAAATCCAAGCAATCAGATCAGAGCATTGTGACTCGTGTGTGACTATTAAATCTAAAAAGTGCAACCAGACATGAAAGAGGGTGAAAGTTTGTTTGCGCTCGTTGATGCATATCGACAGGGAAAGAGACGGCGAAAGGCGCCAGATGTGCAAGACAATGACTGTGCAATCTCTTCATCGGAGAAACACAATCGTATCAAAGAGCAGCCCTGACGAGGATTAGAAATAATCTCGGAAACACTAGACGACAAAAAGACGCTGCGAACCAAAGCCACCCAGATGTGCCAGTCTAATAAGCTTCCTCCCAGTCTTTTCTCCTCCTCCTTCCACATCACAATGCGATATATAAATAACAGTTGGAAAAGAGTGCAAGCGAGTAAACCGCGTGTCCTTTGAGGTCACAAGGAAGCGCTGCCATTACTGAGCCGTTCCTCATTAGGCGAGTTTTGGAGACGGCTGCCTGGTCGTCAGGCCGGCAACCTCTCTCTGGCAGTTCTGGGTCAGCCTCAGCCACGCTGCGAAAACACCATTAACCGAGCGGCGTTTGTCAAAGAAATAAGACCAAAAAAAACCAAAAAAATGCTGCTGGAACTTCAAAAGAACAAATAAATCTTTAATCTTGAGGGTCTTTGAATCTCTTTTTCCCGAAAGTTTCCTTGGGTTCGGTGGCGACGGGGACGGGAGGAATCTGCGCCTGTGTTTGTTCGGGAGATGGTGACTGTTTATCTGTGCGGGGGAACAAAGCTGGGGAGGAAATCGGGCTGAAAGAGACATGGATGCCGAATTATATCTTTTGATGTTCAGATAGTGTTTTGATGCTTTCATTTTTCCCCGAATAATTCTCTATTGTGCGACATTCGTTTCTTTCATGCTCAGATTTTGATATAACTCCTCGCAGTGTGGCTGATTTCTCAATTAGAAATGCACATCTCTGAGTATTTCCCTCTTTCTTATGGCTACATTTTGTGATTCATGACTCAAAACAATCTGGTATATGGATTCCGCCTGTCAGGCACACCCGCTGAACCCGCTGGGTTGACCCTACGAAGGCTCTCAACTTCCAGCTCGGCTCTACTCCATCATCAACGTGATTGACGGCACGCAATCTCAAAAACCCACGTTTGAGGTCATGTGATGGCCACTGGAGCATGCCCAGAAATAGCGCAGCGGCAGGCGGGTGGGACACCAGGTAGCAGCATCTGGTCTCCGGGTTTTTCTAGAACACACACTGCCTGTGGCGCTGCAGGCTTGGCTGGCCGAACATCTGTCCTTCGATGTGCAGGCCGGCTGGATGAGCACACCCGCAAACCCCAGCGCCAAGCAGCCAAATGAACGTCCTGCACAAGAGAACGTCCTTCAGGAATATGTGGGTTAATATCTCAATCTGACTCCACTCGTTCCTGACTGTGAGATCTTTTTTTTTTTCTTACCCCACCTCTGCAAAGTCGTTATTTGTTCTCCATTCTGCCGAATTCCGTCAAGATAAAGCCACATCCTATAAAGTTTCATGTTTATCAATGCTTCATTTCTTCCAGTATCGCACAATTCTCAAAGTAGCCGCCGCCTCCGGTGACTAAACAGAAACTTGAATATGTCGGGCGTATTTCGTCCACATACAGAATGTGTCTGTTGTTAGAGATTCAGTCATTTTACACAATCCTGAAAATAAGAGAGGTGTTTTTTGTTGGCTCTGCTGTGGTTTGCCGGCCAATTTCAAACACACTTAGTTTTGTAAACAGAGACATGACCAGAATGAATTTTCTCAGCACGCCGAATGTGGACGCAGGCGCTCTGCGTGCGTGCAAATTTGAGTGTGTATAGTCTGACTTTCTTCTTTGTGTGTACAATGGAGCGAGTGCCTGCAGCCGCGCTAGCAGCTTTGTGATGCTTTGCAAAGAGGCACAATGCTTTGAGCTAAATGCAAACAAGCAGCATGCTCACCATATTGTGATGTTTAGAAGGTGTAATATTTCCCATGTTCACCAGTTTAACGCGTTAGCATGCTAATATTTTCAAATGAGCAAATTACACAAAGTACAGCTGAGGCGGATGGGTATCACGGCCGGCTCGAAAGCTTCGAGGCGTTGACCCTTGCCATCGACCCTAAGCCTAGATGGTATTATAACTTGTGGGATAACACAATTGGCAAATATGAACCCCAAAGGAAACAGCCATATCACAAATTTTGGCTGATCACCTGACAACAGTAAGTAAAAGCTTAGCAACTGCTAGAAATGTCGTTATTGCTAATGTTAGCTTAGTGTGACCTGCATGCTAACAAATGTTAATTACTCAGAGTTTAATGTTACCAACCATGGCTGTCATGTTATGATGTTGTCACGAAACCAACTCCGTCTTTCAAGGCTTCAAGCCACGGGTTTACAGCCAAACTGCCCAGAGAGAAGCTAGCTATCCGTCCATCCACTGTCTGTAGCCAGTCTCAGCTGTCTCTTGGCAAGGGCAGGGTACACCCCTGGACAAGTCGCTAGCTCATCATAGCGCTCTTTACTGAAGTGAGAGGCTGCCATGTGAGGTATCAACTGCACATCAGGAGCAAGTTGGGGTTCAGTATCTTGCTCAGGCACACTTCGACATGCAGCTCAGCTCAGTCCGGGAGAGCTGGGATTTGAACCAGCGACTAGCCGACTTGCTCTACCCACTGAGCTACAGCCGGGCCAGAGAGAAGCGACTGTTTGCGCAAAACAACAATGGCAGCTCTTCAGGAGGTTAGCATAAATTGTGCTAGTATCGTCTATATCAACGCTGATCTAAGAAGGGTACTAAAATCTTTTTTGCGCTGTAAAAGATGTTTTCACTCTTCTCTCGACTTCGGCAAGAGTTCGATTTTACCAACCGGCTCGGCTGGCTCTGCTCTGATCCGACTGTTAACCTGTGATAATCGGTGATGGACCTTTGTTTCGCTCAGTCACCTGGCAAGTGCCTGTTTTTCCAGACTGTGTCTGAGGGTGACTTAGTTAGTTGTGAACCATACTGGACAAATAAAAATATTGACCGGATGATGAAAAGATAGATTTGCTCACCCTGAGGAAGGAAATTTATGTAAGCCAAATTACAGAACATTCTCTGAGGACGAGGAATGGCGACAAAGTTTCAAGGCAGTCTGTCTGAATGCCGTTTCAGTCTGGAGCAAAGTGGAGGACTGCCCAGCCGGCCGGCGATATCACAGTGAAAGCTGCCCTCGGCTCACTTCGCACGTTTTAAATACCACAATCATTTTTAATGGTTCTCACTCCCCATCTATCTTTTTTTATATACAATCCCGGCGGACTTAAAATTCATAGGTTACAGCGGCGTAGGTAGAGAAATGAAGTTGAGTATTTCTGTGCTCAGAATGACAAGGACCTGCTGTGAATCAAGAGGCAGCAATCGTAACCTTGCCAGGATAATTGAAGAAACTTTGCAGCCACTGTCATGTCAATCAAGCGTCGGCGTGCTGTCTCCCCGTGAAGAGGGGTAAACATTTCCAAGATAATTAGGAGCGAGTTCAGTTTGACAAAAGGCGACATGGTTTGCATGCGGCTTTAATGAATCCAAAACATTCCGTACGGGACGTTGCTTTTTTGTGCAATTAGCACACGTTGGATTTCTTGAAACCAAAAAAAAAAAATGTGTTTGTGCCCTCCAGAAAAAACGCTACAATTGCTTTTAACAGCGTAGCAGCGACTTCACAGTTGTGTTTCATGCTTATTAAACGCAAAATCGAGTTTCGCTTTTTCGCCGTGGCCGTTTTTTTTGTTGTTTTTTTTTGTAGTTGTTTTTTTAAGCCGAGGAAACGCCGATAGGAGTGAGAACAACACAAACACCTTAACAACACAACACTTCACACGGCTCAGGCCAACAGAAAAGAGCAGCATGAGGCGCCGCGCCCGCTTGCCCCCTTCCAATCCAGCCTTGCCGACAACAGATGGCCGTCTCTCCCACAATGCCACGCGGTCGCAGATGCCAACAGAAGAGGTGACAAACACTCTGCAGGTGTCTGTCCCTCTGCGGCCGCCGTGTGTGTGTGTATGTGTGTGTCCATGCATTTTGTGTGTGTGTGCATGCATTTTGTGTGTGTGTGCGGGGGACAAAGAGCATCTTTCTTGCCGGGAGAGGAAAAAGTGTAATTGATAGCAGAGGACAACCTGCAGGAAGGAAGTGCCATCGTATGCTAAATGGATGGGCTGGCACAGACTGGCACAAACTGTTGGGGACAGATGCAGCAGAAGTCGACATCACTCATTATGGGATCTTATATGAGCGTCGACAGTCTCGGATGATGAGCTGCGCGTTCGGATCGGCCTGCCGACTGTTATCTGAAACATCATTTCGTGCGGCTGTCCCATCTCAGAAATGGCAGATTCGCAGTGAAACGCAGATCGCTATCCTCGCGGCGAATATATATGTCGCTGCATTATTTCATGCCGCGATGTAGAACTACTTTTGGCCGCGCTCCCCAATCTGTTCCCTCTCCCTGCGTGCCGGCCAGGCCAGGTGTGGCGGTTGGCAGGGGCTAGCGGAGCCAGGTGAGCAAGCTGCTGGCCAGGTGCCCTCCAGAGGCTCGCTAGACTGACCAGATACCAGATGGCCGCGGAGCACCAGCAGGCGGGCAGGCAGGCAGTCGAGCACACACACACACACACCCACACACACACACGAGAACACATGCAGTCACTCACGCAAGCAGACTCCTCTCTCGCGCACACACCTCAGATGCACGCGCGCGCCCACGCAGGCACACACTCTGTCGTGCCGCGCGCCGTAAAAAGAGCATTAGGAAACATTTGCAGCCCTCCGGTGAGTTTGGAAGTGAAATGCCTAATGTGTTTTTACTGTACCTCTCTCCCAGTGGCACGAGTTCTAACTCGTGCACAACGCGGCGATATACAACCCACTCCACCTCCGAGCTCGCATAAACGTCACTCGTAAAGTGGAAAGCTGAACTAGATCGGGATGGATTTTTAGCGAGGGCCTGTGCGAGAGAGAGAGAGTTCACGAGCATGCTGTGGCGCTTGAGTTAACCTGCTGAGGGGCACTAGCTTGAAAAAGATAACCCAAACAAAGATATTGCGCTTTTCTTAAGATTTGGCTCTGTTATCAAAGGAGCCGGCGTCTGAACCGAGCAACGCTGTGTGGAAACGTGATCTAACGTGGAGTACTTCCCGAAGATTTCTGTGCAAGTTGAACCTTTTCAAGCTGCCTGAGCCATGAGTTAAAAGTGACCGGAGAGCAGCCGTGTGTGGGGGCCACAAACTGGCCGCAAGTCTCGGTTTTTCATCATGCGACACCCGATGTAAAAAAGGCACAGTGTTTCGCATCCCAGCAGTTCATCATAACTAGCCTCGCAGGCCCCTCTGTTTCCACACAGCCGCCCACGCCGGTAATAGACTGCTTTGGATCCAGGGGTTGTTAATCTAGAGCTTTGAATCTCAGCCCAAACGCGATTAGTCTGACTCTTTCGGGTTTGGCTTGATTCTGGATCTAATTCCCTCCGGCTTGAATTAGGTTAGGTTTAATTTTATTCATCATTTCGCCCTAAATTGGAGCACAATTTAGTTGTGTGTATTAATTTTGATTTCATAGAAATATATTTAGAACGTATTTGACAGCAATCTTCATCTGATGTTGTCATTTCTGATGTTCGGGTTGGTTGATAATACCCAACTCTTGTCTGAAATCAGGTCTGTTGAGGAGCAGAATCTCCAGTAAACAAATAGCTCCTATTTCAATTACAAGCTCATTGTAGAAGAATTAAAAGGAGACCTGTCATGCCTTTTCCATTTATTTTGTTTAATGTGTGTTCTTGTACGTGTAAAATACCTTGAAAGTTTAGTCGACGCCGACAGAAGTGCCTCTCTCCCACCGAAACACTGCTCCTGAAGCGCTTTGTCAGTAGTCCCGTCTTTAAATCTGTGTGACCATCACAGTGCAACACATTTGCAAATATATGCCTGAGTGGCTAGTTTGGCATGTAGAAGTTGGCAGTTGTTTTTAGCAGGCTCAGGTGTGTGCGAGCTGACCAATCAGAGCAGATTGGGTGGTCAGGAGGCGGGGCCTGAAAGAGACAGGAAACCAAAACAGACAGAGGGGGAATATACTGCTGCAGCACTAAACAGTCTGAGCTACACTGATGTGTTTTTTGAGCAATAAAGCATGTAAACCTGTTCTAGTATTAATACAAATTAAAACAATGAGCCTGAAAATCATCTTCATATATCTCCTTTAAAAGCATTATAGCAACTCTTTGGATATCCCAGCAGTGAAGTTCTGTTCAGCGTGGGTGAAAAAAAACAAAAAAAACACCGGGTCGAGCGAGGTTATTTCAGGTCGGAGTTTTAAACTTTAATGTATTCCATTTACTCTCCTACCCATCTCCATCCACCATATCTGACAAGACCTGACAGCTTTTGGAGCTAATACCGCTGGAGTATCTTTGCAGGTTAATGCCGTCTCAAGAACCTGTTTAAATGCGGAACAAATTCTATTCAGGCTCATAGCAGCAGCAGCAACTTGCACGCATTAGCACGGCAGCGTGTAAGACCTGAAATACCATATATGTCTGGCTGTAATGCATACACGCAGTGTGTAATACCCAGCCTCCATATAGAAACAATGACAGCCGTTTTATTCTGCATTAACTGACGGTTCATAAATCACACTTGTGGGCCTGACCGGGAGAAGACGGATCGGCCATCTGTAAATATTTATTCAGCGTCTCTATAATTAAACAGAGCCAATGCATCATGTCAGGCATACATGTCTGATGACGGCGGCTCACACACGGCGCTGAATAATACAGTGCGGAACAGCTTGGTCAAACATTTGCTGTAGATCTGAGGGAGAGGAGAGAGACAGGACGGATGAGTTAAACATGTTCCAGCGGGAAAGGATGGATTTATAAATGCAAGATGTCGTTTGACAAAAGAGCGAGGGCAGGGAAGAAATCGGCCGACGAAATGATGAATATGAGATGTTGCAGGAGAGCGGCGAGCGGGGCGGGAGCGATGAGCAGCGAGGAGAGATGAAGTCAAGATGTCAGAGGAGAGAGAGAGAGAGAAAGACGGAGTGGAGAGGACTGATGGAGGAAATCGCTTCATGATGCCTGTCAGTAGATATTTGACCTAATGCGGGGCAAGGTATCGCTGTTCGGAGGAAAAGCTGAAGCTGTGTGCCGACGTGAGCGCAAAATGATGATAAAATCAGGAGAGCGGCACATTGTGTGGGTTTGTGTGGGAGACAGAGGAGCAAAAGTTCAAGAAGTTTGACTTGGCAGAGATATACGTTGTAGTCGGTCTGATCAAAAGGAAATCGGAGTGCGGGCGAACAAAAGTTTAGCAATTGTTTGTAGCTGGCTGGAGTAAATAATCTCAGTTGAGTCGGACAAGACACCACGTGTGTATTACAATTACGGGTGCAGTTAGTCTGTGTAATTGTCCTTTTTGGTCTTATTAGTATATGAAACGTGAACACGGTGTACATAGTGAGATGAGGTTTAAGGATCTGCGGTAACGTTTGTACAGAACCTCAGGTGCTGTGGAAGTAGAGGGAATCTCTGATGCAGTAATGCATTGTGTCGAATTCCGTCCATCCAAACTGTATTTCATTAAATATGAACTCTTATTTATAATACGTAGACAGCTATATGCTTTTAGCACAGAGGGTTTAACGTTTTAAGATAGCACTGTATCTGAGCTGAGGCGGACTTTATCGTTTTTACCTTCCCTGCCCGTGTGCAGTTCTGTTAATTAGCATGCGGTTTGTGTCTGGATTTGAATTCATACGGGAGCTGCCATTTCCGATATGAGACATTTTCACGCAGACATAGAACAACGTTGCAGCCCCTTCCTCCCCCCCCCCCCCCCAAGTCTCCTGACAACCGACCCCAGACAGTCTTCATCCATCTTCCCTCCCTCTCACACCAATCAAAATTTGCGAGCCACGGGAGGGCAAAAGAAGTCCCATGTATATTTCAGCGAAACATCTCCGCCGATCCGCACTGCAGAGCCGTAGAAAGTGACATTTGGAGATGAAAAATTGATTTCACAGACAAACCGTTCACCAATAAATAGCTTTTAATCAAGATGATGGCTCCGATGTGCCACCCATTCCAACGCTTTCATTAATACGTGGCTCTGGAATGAATTCATTTGGTGACGTCCGCGGGGACGACCTCATGAAGTGCACCGCCATAAATATTCCATCCGCTCTTGCTTTCTTCAAACTTTCATCGACTCGTTAATTTGGTAAACTTTTTTCTTTTTTTTTGTCCTGACAAACCACACAAACATAACAAGTCAAATTGCACAGTGCAGAAATAATGAGGAGTCAGGAATGCAGGTAGCGTTAATTTCTCCCCAGGACAGCTTGGAAACTAATAGGGCAGGTCCCTCTTTTTTTTTATTTATTTATTTTTTTAAAGAATTCTTGTTTAGTTTGACTCAAAGTGCAATTTGTGTGCAATACAGCCATGATTTTATTGCCAAAGAAGAAAATCATATACCCCCACAGTCTCATTTTCTTGATACTGCATAAAAACTGCATGTAATATGATTAACAAATCGACTGCTTCAATCTTTAAACGAACAGTATGTGATTTCTGTTGCTAGAGATCTCAAAATAAAAAAAAAAGATGTACGTAGTGAGGGATCATGGGAGTTTTTGTTTTCATTGTTAGACAACCACCGTTACTGAAGTGGGCAGAAGTGTTCGTGAACCAGGCAACGTTTTAAAGATTCATTCACGTTGTGTTTAGTCACGTTCGCCCGACTTCCCCCCTCCATCTCTGGCTCCTTTGTGGAAATTATAGCTACAGGCGACTGAATGAATACAAGTACGGATTTCATTGGGTTTGATTGTTATTGGAATCATTTGAGAAAAATGATACTAACAAGACAACGAAATATATGACAAAGCTTGAGTCATTTTAAGACATTTTGATGCAGAAATGTTACATATTATTAAGACCTGGTGATTGCAGAAATGAATATATCCACCTTTCTTGTGAGTTGTGACGGGATTCATCGTGATTGGCTGATGCCTCAATTCGCAAAGAAAAAATGTTCCTTGTTCCAAAGAAAAAGGATGTTGCTTTTTCATCGTGTAATATCCAAAGTGGTAACGATAAACATGAGTAGTTCTGCACCTACCTATCAGAACTGCCGTTTCATTTCACTTTGTTCATTGAATTGGACAAGGACAAGTGACGAATAGTCGTTTGTCAACCCAAATAATAAAACACATAAATACCGGTGGTTATGTGTCGCAGTTTCCCGTTCACTAAGCTTTTCGAGCCCACTGGTGAGGCCTCACAGACTCACGCATGAAACCAAACCACATCCACTCGACCATCTTGTGGATTTTTACGTCAGTCATTCCTCCCACGATCAGAATGGAGTTGGATCTGTTTACGTTCGAAAACCAAACATTCAATGCCGCGCCAACCCAGAGATATATCTTGTAGTTTTATCCACAACCTAACTTCCCCCGCATCCATTCACTGTCCTGAAAGCTTCAGCAACCCCCAACAGCACACGCGCGCGCGCACACACACACACACACACACACACACACACACACACACACACACTTCACATGCCCCCTCAGAGAGATGGATGGCATGTATTCCCATCCCTCTCCTCGGCCAGCATCCAGGTGCACAACAGCTGGGGAAGCCAGGGGGAGGGAGCCGGGAGGGGAGGGATGGGGGAGACCGAGGACCAGGGATGGGTGGATGGAAGTGGGGCCAGGGGGTGTAAAGGATGCTCAGGAGTAAGCTATAAATTTCCTCAGGAACGCTCTGGGTGCTTTTGGCGTCTCCTTGTCTGTCCGGACAGCAGCGCTAATCTATGGTGTTGCTGTGGCGCTGAGCCCGGTTTCATCAGATATTCTTGTCTTTTTTTTTTTTTTTCATAAGATCTGCGCTCTCTGCTGTTCATTTATAAACAGCAGAGGTTCCATCTACTGTAAGTGTGTCAGGAGGCAGGCAGCTGTAAACAACGGAGAGATCAAAACAGCGGTGGGGATTGAGAGAAGAAGCGTTAAGTGACGAAAGAAGGATACATCACCTACTCTGCATGGTCCCAGATGCTCTAAGCGCACAGCGTGGCCAACAATCAGTCACTTTAATGTTTTGATATTTTGCTCAAGTGCGTGATTTAGCCCAAAGAATGCAAGTAGTGTCTAACTGTGAACTCTACTTGCCTCCAGAATGAGTAACTGGAAACACACTACCATTCTTTGTGCACCACGTTAGCGTGCCGGTTTATGTTCTGCTTCTCCGAATGGAGACAGAAAGATTAAAGATGCCGGATAAAGTCAAGAGCCGAAGTAAAAACTACTCTAGCCCAGAGGCAGAAAACACAACTAATGACCAAAGTTTCTCATTTTTTACTGTCACATTTATTGGCTATTCTATAAACTCTGCCGATTGTCACCCGTTTGTGTTTTAAGGCATAAAATGTGAAATGTGTAAGAATCAGCCACCTCTTGAATTTATACTTTAAAGAACCAGAGGCAGCATATCACCAGAGTAACTGCTGGCTGTCGCTAACTGTGGCTGCCATTAGCAAGTTAGCTCAGATTTAACTAGCAGTCTGACACGGACTGGCCGTGGCTAGCTGGTTAGCATGCTAATTACGGTAGATATCGCTGCCTTGTCTTGTGTTGATCACTTCAAAATGCAGCACATACACATACAGCACCTTTAAAAGTCTGACAGCATCTCCTGTTTGGTCTTTTTCTCTTGTTTTGTTATCCCTTCAGAAAAATGCATTTGACTCCCATGATATACAATATGTATATTTTTGTGTATTTCGATCTGTTACCATGTCATAATAAACACAAACACACAAGCATGATTATGGAAATGTAGGAAAAAAGAAATGTCACTTAAAAACCTTGTGCTTTTCTTTGCTTTATATCATTGTAAGTGGACCCAGTTATTTTAATTAAATAACTGATTAATTGTTTTGATTTTTAAGAAGAATTATCCCAAAATGGTTCAGTCCAGCTTCTTAAATGTGAATACTTCTGGTGTCTTTACTCCTCAGTGCCAGTAAACCCAATATCTTTGGGTTATGAAAAAAAAAAGTTTTTTCAACAAATTGAGAATATTGTTGACAGAGTAACGATACGAAAAATGACCGTTGGTTACGGCCATAATTACATAATAATTATACTGGCCACACAAAATAAGACATTTTAAGATGTCACCTGGAACTTTTAAACTATTAAAAGATTAATCAAAAACACAATGAAAACCTTAATGAAAATAATCATTTGCCACCGCCTTAATCACTTGTATGTTCTGAGTCGCGCGTGTTGTTTCGCGCGCACAAACATCACAGTCAAGGTCAGGCTCTGACGCACGGACCGATCAGTCACCGATCAAACTAAACCTGGAAGATAAAACGCGATTTCCCAGCCGTCCATATGTTGCGGGGTTTATACGAGGCTTCACGCCGTGTCCATAGGATGAGCCTGCGCGGCGTTTGAATGGTATGGGACGGCTCCAGTGAGCGGGAAACAGTGGGGTTCGCGATGACTGATGGAGTGTGATGTCCCACTGAGTGTCATGGTAAACTGTTTCGGGATGCGATTTGGCTCGGTGGGCTGAGGAGCGGAACAGAATGGCTTGTGATTGAAAATGCGACGCGCGGCTCCAAAGTTACTGCGCGGAGTGCGGTGATAGACGGAAATAAGCTGATGTCAGTGGTTTGCACAGTCAGGGTGAAGTGTGTTACCTGGTGAACGGAGGACGCTCGCCGATGTACGCATAAAGCAATCACGGAGACATTAGTGAACCTTTCCTTACAGATGCACAGCGCACACACAGAGGCGTGCCCACATGCACTTTAATCAGTCTCGTGTGCGTGCGTGGGTACTGTATCTCAGCGTGTCATCCATCACGCGGTAAAGCCGCAGTAGGCAGCATACAGTGTGTTTGGCCTCGGCTCCTCACTCAGCCCTCATTAGCCATCAATCACCTCCTCTCTACTGGCTGCCTGCATGGGAAGAGACCTCCCGACTTCACGTCCTCGCAAGATGTTCACTTTGGCACACACACACACACACACAGGGGTGAAAATGTATATCTCTATGTATCTCTCTCTCTCTCTCTCTCTCTCTTTCTCTCTCTCTCTCTCTCTCTCTCTCTATATATATATATATATATATATATATATATATATATATATATATATATATATATATAAAAAACGAATGAGAGAGAGATTTGCTCACCCTGTGAAGTCAATGTCAAATAAGGAGTTTGAGAGAAATTCTTGCTTACCGAGAGGTTAGTCGCTGCGAGAAAGCCGTGCTGGCTATTTGCCAGTTCTTGACGATAAAAAGCTTGTTTGTCCTGCACAGTTTGATGCGATTTTGAAAATGTCAAAGTGGGTCCAATGCCACCCGTCACAGTAACACGGAAAGGACCCAAACACAAGACTCACAGACCGGCAGGTAGTATCACATAAAGCAGGCTTTAATGACTGTCCAAAAATCCAAAATACCAATAAAAAGGCGGCGAAGGAAAATACCATGGCAATATGAAAAACTGAGGCCAAACCGGGGGGGAAAAAAAAAACAACAAACTACTGGGAACAAAATCGGGAACACAGGGAACACACAGGGATTGAGGAACAGGCACAGGAGCCCAGGAGACGCTGGAGATACAGGACTGATAAACCAGCAAAGAGGGAGGAAACAACAGAGGCTTAAAGATGAGGTGCAGGTGCAGAGACACTGGGGACAGGGGAGTACTAACAAGGCTGTTTGATTCGTCACAGGTGTGTGTGTGTGTGTGTGTGTGTATGAGTGTGTGTGTGTGTGGGGGGGGAGTAGAACACTGGGAGCAGGAAGTAAAAAGTGACCATGATGCTATCAGGGCAATGTTTCGGTGTAGTCTTCTCACACTGTCCAGTGCTGCAGCGGTGTATTCCCCCTCTGTCTGACGCGCTTTATTTTAGCCCCTGTCTTCTTGAAAGTGCCCCCCCTTCTGAGTCCCCTGTGATTGGCCAGCTCACGCATGCCTGAGCCAGCACCGCTAACACCAACAGAGCAGCTGTGCTACATCCAATTCTTACGAGCCAAACTTAGCTGCTGGGTTTGAATTATGCAAATGTTTAAGGACCTTCAAAACACTGAAGAAAAAAGAAAACAGGTCTCCTTTGACTTGCTCGTGCACTGCTTTTGTTGAATGCCGAACGAGCGCGTGTGTCTGCGACGGCGTATACTTACTTCCATTTGTGTGAAACAACTGTGGCTGTTTCAAGGAGAACAACTGCACGCCGGATTACAGGATGCTGCCGCGGCTAGGGGTGAGATTGGAGGAGGTGGGTGGGAGCGAGTGTAAAGAAAAGGAGAACGATTTTTTTTTTCCTTCTCCCCCCTGTTGAATCCTCTCGTTGAGTTCTCGCCATCCCCCCAGGGGCGTGAGGAAGCGCGGTGTATTTTTCTCTCCACTCACCTGCTGGGCAGTGTATGGAGGCCATTACTTGACATTGATAACAGCACAGGCTTTTTGTCCTTGGCCTGTATATGCCACTACGCGTGCAGGGCGCTGATTGTACAGCAAGCTTCGGAGCGCTTGCGATGTGATCGCGAGTTGGCGTCCGATTTCTGTCCGTCATTGCGCCGCGTCGCTTCACCCCATTCCCTAATGCGAGCGCGATGGATGACCTCCCTCAGATCAGGAGGGAAACGTAGAAGTTCGGTGGGTTGCAATTCCCCCGCGCTTGAAGCGTTTTGAAGTCATAAATCATTTCGAACTTCATTTTTAACAAACGCCACTGATGGAGGAGAAAGCGTTTCAGCCTCATATCCTTTACCCCTGACTTCTTCACTCTCGCCTTCATTCCCTCTCAGCCAGGTTCCTCCGCTCCTATCTCTTCCTCCAGTTCTCCTCATCCGTCTCTCTCCCCCCTGTCTTTTTTGCTATTTTGTATGTTTTTTTTGTATTCTCCTCTCTGCTGTTCCCAGTGTGTGTCTGAGAGAGAGAGAGAGAGAGAGAGGGAGACGGGATAGAGAGGGAGACAGAAAGAGGCCTGACACATGGGCCCAGTTCCTTAATAATGTCATTCGGTGTGAACGCTATTAGCAGATTACCCTTGGCCCAGGGCAGCCTAGCCATGTGCAGGAACTAGATAACCTTGTGTTCGGTAATTTAATATCAACACTTCCCCTCTTTTCTTACCACGCTTTACAACACACAAATACCCCGCTTGTCCCCTCCGGTCCTATTTCTTGAAGAGAGCGAGCGAGAAAGGGAGGGAGAGAGAGAGAGAGAGAGAGAGGGAGAAAGAGAGGGAGGATTACAAGATAGTGACTTCTTGAAGATTCCTTTTCCTCCGCTGAGAAGTGTGGCAAATCACCCCTTGTCCACGGATGTGAGAAAATACATAAACAGGCTTATGGTGAGAATTCCATCAGATTTAATGCAGTGAATTAAGCTCAGCGTAACATCAAAGGGGACGCCCATCTTTAAAAAAGGAAAAAAAAAAAAAAAAAGCCCCTGATGGGCTAATGTCATATCCCCCCTCCCCTCCTCCTCCTCCTCCTCCTCCTCCTCCTCCTCCTCGATTCTCTCCTCGCAGGCTATCGTAGGGCTAACATTTACCACGTATCAGGCCATTATGAGCGGCGCAGAGGGAAATTTCCTGTCACACAGTTTGATTTTTGTAAGAGCGGGTAAGTGAGGCCGAACAGGAAAGGGAAGAGAGAGAGAGAGAGAGATCTCCCACTTAAAGGAGCACGCCGTTATGGAATCAAATACCACGCTCTACCCCCCCCCACCCACAAGCCGAATCACAATCCTGCATTAGCGGCTGTATCACACCTCGTACTGCCGCTGCTCCTTCCCCGCATCGCCCGTGAGCCAGAGGGCCAAGACGGCGCGGCCCTATCACTCACCGGCACTCCCTCACACCGGCATTACCACGCCTTTATCTCATCTCCCGCAGCCCGGCATGGCCGGCCGCCTCTCAGTCCTCCAGGCTACTTTACTAATAACCTATTCCTTATCAGTCACCGCGCACCTCTGCCTGTGATCAAAGAGCCAATTAATGGAGCGGGGAAAGGTGAAGCATTCAAATAATGGAGACAGCTGTTTTTCTCTGTTTGAGAAAATCCATTTTGTATTGTTATCGGCTCCAAGCAGCCCCCCCCCCCCCCCCCACCCGACCAGCGCTTAATTCAAGTCGCTGTCTGCTTCTGCTCAGCTTGATAAGAGAGAGAGAGAGAAGACAGGGGGAAGGGAGGGAAGGGAGGGAAGGGAGACGACGGGGGCGAGAAGAAAAGAGCCCTGGCCACAATGAACTTTATGTGGAAGAATGTGGCAGGAATATCACAGTAGTCCAACTCATCCCTGGGCTTTATCAACTCCAAAGTGGTTCAACACAGAGATAAAGAGGGAGGAGAGGGGGAGGGAGGAGGGAGCGGTGAAAAGGCAGAGGCTGACGAGCTGCTTTGTGGCTTCGCCGTCATTCGCTTTTGAAAGGGAGCAGCTGATCCCCGGCTCTTTGAGGCCCGACGCGGTCTTGTCAGGCAGCAAACCTGAGGTTAGTCGGGAGGTTAATTGTCCCGGTGACAGAGCGGCACATAAACGGCTCCATCATCACTCATATCTTAACAGCTGCGTTGTAATGTACGTCACTCCACTTCATTTTTACCAGTTCCTTCTTTGGCTCCTGTCACCGCGCCCGGCGACAGTGTGCGATATAGGGTGAGGTTGTTCCGCTGGTTATCTCGTCAGCCTCTCGAGTGTCGAGAGATGCACCTCGGTAGGTCTCTAGTGGAGTCAGTGGACCTGATTAGGCTCTTATGCCAGTCAGCAATTAGTCGTACATCTCCAGAACACACATAGTGAAAAATATTAACGACTGAGGAGGTCGCACACAGGCTCGGGCTGGTTGTTGAGCCCCGATCAATTAGTGAAATAGTTAACAGCCGGTCAGACATGACATTTGAAGAGATTCCGACTGCGATATTTCAGATGAATTTGCCGACCATTTCACATTAACACTTTCAAGCTAACAGGTGAAATTGGATTTGTCTGACTGCTCCAATTACAATCGCTGCCTATATTTTTCATGTTTTGGTGTGTAAATGATTCATACTTTTGAAACATTTTGCAATCGGCCTACTCGACCACCTCAGCTGGCAGCCGCGACACGGCGCCAGTGGCTGCAGTGTGGTCCTTTTGGGGCAACTGGAATTCTCAAAGTTACGTCCACGTGACATGCTTGTTTTGGCTGCTGACAGAATAATGTTGTTGCTCTAAGTCTGACAGCATGGCGGGAACAATTCCTGTGGAAGTACACCTTTTGCTAAATTGTAAGATCCTTTTTTATAACCAAAAACACAAGGTTTGTTCAAAGAAAAGCCTTGCCACTGGAATCCCCCTTCAGCGATATGGAAATGGTTGAAAATGCATTGTCGTATTCTGTATTTGCTGGAAATGCAAACAAACGTGGTGCTCCAGGACATTTACATTTCAGGGCATTTGGCAGACGCGTTTGTCCAAAGCGACTTACAGGGAGTCATGCTATGCAGGGTCAAAGTCTGAACAACTGAGTCTTGAGTCTTCTGCGGAAGATGGAGAGTGATTCCGCTGTCCTGACATTGGTCGGGACTTTGTTCCACCACTGAGGCGCCAAAACAGAGAAGACTGGAGCGGGATTTGTTTGCTCTCAGCGATGGCGGTACCAACCGGACCGCTGATGTAGTGGAGTGAAGTGCTCTCGCTGGGGCTGTGCGGTCTGACCGTTGTTTGGAAGTAGATGGATACAGTTGTGTTGACCACCAGGAGGGGGGTCACATGGGAGAATTTGGGTAGATTGTAAACGAGGCACGCTGCACATTCTGGATACGCTGCCACGGTTGAGTTGCAGAGGCTGGGAGTCCAGCCAGGACAGTAGCCGTTTTTATACTGGGCAGCAAGCCGCCAATTTGGCCGTCCCTCTTGCGGCTAGGTCCGCGGATTTAGACAGAAGGCGGTAAATCGGGGGTCTGTTTTGATCCGGCAATTTGACGCCTTGGAGGGTACACTTTTTTCCACCTCCATTGCTATGTAAATCCGAGCCAGGTGTTAAATCCCAGATTGGCGGAGGTGTCGGTGACGTGCACTCTTGTGCGACCCACACCCACCCAGAGTTTTAAAACCATGAAACAGCTGATCACAGGTCTCTGTAGCTGTCTTCGTTGTCCAGTTCGTTTGTTGTTGTTGCAGCAAGCTGCTAACGGTCGCTACTTTCAAATTAAAAGCCCCCCCCGCTAAGAACCCAGTTCTAGCCTCACATGGGGAGCAATGTAAGGCTCTTGTTTTGAAGACAATTTGACCTGCTTCCCTTAACGCCCAATTTTGTGCTTCACGTCACATGTCACACGTCACACGTCACACGTCACGCCTACCCCAGTGGCGGCCAAGTGGCGGCTTTTTGGAAAAGAAGGAATATTACACCTCGCTTTTATATAGACCTTGCTGCAAATGTGCTGCCTTTTCTCTCTAAAATGGGCTAGTTAAGAGTCCAACATTTAAGACAAATCAATATAAATGTCACGGATGTGGTGCTCCCGCATGTGCCATTTCTGCAGTTATGTGCGATCTCGAGTTGTCTGACCACTTAAACTCTCAAATTGAAAAATAGCAATCTCTTTCCATCGCTACCTTCCGTGCCACAAATGATCAAAACACCTGTCTGATATACTTACAAGAAGGAAATAGAGACACGCATAATAATAAATACAGGTCCTCCCCTCTTCTCATTCAGTATTTATACTGTTTGTTAAGAGTACGTTCATTTCCCAGACTAGATCTCGTCTTATAGATAAAATGTGATAAAATTTCTTTCTGGATCTGAGTTCAGACCGGATCTGCTGCGACAAAGGCACTGCGGGAAATGTGAGAGGATGGGAGAAACAGGCAGTCAGTCACAGGAAATTAAGCAGTCATGGGAGAGAGAGGGAGAGAAGAAGTGCATTTCAAATCCACGATTATTCTGTTACAGTATCAATTATTACTGTAAAAGCACTTCAGCAACGTCCCAGTGTCCCTAGAATGAACTCCGGCTTGAGATTAGAAGGTTTTAACACGTATTCTCTCACAAATAGGAACTCGCCGCGATCCATTCACAGAATTTATCGCCTATGTATTCCAAATATTCGAAAGCTACTTCCCGCATGTGAGGCGTTATCGCAGTAGAGGATCAGGCGCTTCTCGAGGTGAAGGATGAGCAGGCCGTTAGAAAGCACTGCAATAGTGGGGAAGTGCGTCTTGATAAAAGACGGTGAGCTTCGAGGTACGGAAACAGGAAAAAATAACCAGCAGCGTGGAAAAAAAAACAAAAAACGACGAGGCTGTGTTTGTGCTTAGCAGCCTAACTTTGGGTTTCAGATATTCAGCCTTCAGGACCATTAACAGATTTTCCACTTCTTACTGGAAGTCTGGATGTCCAAGTCAGACAGCACAAACGGCTGAATATATCTCAAACTACAACAAGATATCACTTATTATATAGCGGGGCTGCTTAATCTGGTTACTGGTACACGATGGTGGGCCTTTGTGTCACAGGTGGATTCTTTTTCAGTCTGTGCTGCAGCCGTTGTCTTTTCAGACCGTCTTCAGCTCTTTACTGAAATGTATAGCCGACAACGTGCTGTTTCCAACGAGGTGAATGATGCCTTCTGTGATTTCAGGTATATACAGTGTCTAGCTTTTGCCTTAAGGACATCCTAGCTGTTGATGTGGTACAATTTTGAAAAACTTGTACGTTACTTTCTGCTACCTTGTACTTCTTCTCCACTACGTCCTCGAGGCAAACATTGTACATTTTCCTCAACTACCTTTATTTGCCAACTTTGGTTGCTAGTTGTCTTGCAGACTGCATGTTGCATCAGAGCTAAAGTAGCATGTTTTTAATAAATGTATTAATCGGCCATGGGGTTAAAAAAAAAATGTATGTATACTTGACTTGTACTTGTAAGAAAGAGTTGGACGGGCCTCAGCTGCTTCACATGGAGCTGGAGGCCTGTCTGTCTCTTTTTTTTGTGACAGGATGAACTTCAGGAACAAAGTCAAAGGTACATTGGAGCACACAGACTCAGACAGCAAACTTTTACTTTTACTTTTACACGTACTTTTGATACCGAAGTAAATTTAGTATCAGATACTTCTCTTAGTTCAACACAGTATCTCGATTTGAGTGCTGCATTTAAGTGTGACGCCGCTATACCCTACACTTCCCATAATGCAACTCCATAGCATTTTTTCATCAGACTGTTCCGTCCTCGATGCCCACTTCATTCTTCATTAACTTCATTTGAAAGGCAAGAACTATTAAAAGCGGCATCTAAACCAGTAGAAGACAGCCAACTAGAGCTGCACTATTATATTGACATGTCAATCAGCCAATTAGGGCTTTAAAATAAAAATATCAGCACCGGCCTGAATTGATTGTTTCTTTTGATATTACAGGCCGATAAGATGACACTGGCAAACCACTGACTTAGAAGTCTTCATTTATTGTTGAGGAGACAAGAGAGTGAGCATAATAATATAATTCCACTGAAGAAGAGACACACTTGGAAAATATCGGCGTAACGGATATCATGGAAAGTCCAATAGCACGCATCCCTTCATGAAACTGGTTTCTCAGGCTGGGTAGTAGCACTTGCAACATACAGCTGAATGTCCCTTTAACTTCCGCCATTCATCCACTGTAATGAAATAACACAAGCCCAGAAGTCTCAGAGGCAGGTATTAACATATTTATTACACCGTTAAGAGAACAACAATACCAGAATTATACTGCAAAGTTTCACAGACTGACAGACCATAGTTTACAGCCCAAAAAGAATTTCAAAGAAAAAGAAAAAACAAAAAGAGAAAAAAAAAACAAAACAAAAGAAAAAAAAAAAACTCAACAAGAAACCACAGTTCTGACATAGTAGACCGGAAAGCTCTCTAGAGGACACTGACCCCAGGCGATGGAGAGACCGCCCAGCGTCAGCCTACCACTAACCTGTGGTTTTCATGTCTCAATTAAGTATTGCACAACAACTTCAAATCATTTTGAGCTCTTTTTATTTATTTTTTTTCCACAATAATTTTTTTCTTAAGAGAACGCAGAAAAAAAAGACCAACAAATCAAAACCCAACCCCTCCCACCCCTGAAGTCCAACTCACTCCCCCCCGTATTAATGCTACGGCCGTCGCTGTTCACTGTCGGCCTCGCACATTCACCCCTCCCCCCCAAAAACTTAATAATTTCTTAATAAGTAGGAAATTTCCCCCCTATCGTGAAAAAACAGGCATGCCTAAATCCATGGCCTTATTTTGTTTATATATATTTTTTTTTATTATTTGAGATTTTACAAGCTTTTTGTGTACGCCCCCCCTTTTTTTGAATTCACCCTCCGCTGACAAGTCGACAAGCACTTTGAGCGTGTCTCCGCGACAGAGGAGAGAAGAGGAGAGGAAAGGGCGGAGGGGGAAACAGGAGAGAAAAAAAAGAGCGAGAGAGAAACGACACCTTCGTATCCGCGACCTTTAAGCGCGCCGCGCCGGCGAAATGCGACGACGCCTCCCTTTTTTTAAAATCAGCACAATTTTTCCTTTTAAAATCTGTTCAAACAATTCAAAACTCTTGATGTACTCTAGAAACGCCACAGGCATAAAGGAACATAACAAAAGTTTTTTTTTTCTTTTTTTTTTTTCTCGTTTCTATTCATTTATGTTTCATTTATTTATGAGGTCTGCATTGTTACCAAGTAGTGATATGGTTTTGCAGCTGTATGAGCTTCGACTTTGGGTTTTTTAAATTTTTTTTTGTTTTTCCTGTTCTCTTGTGCCCATTTGGTTTAGACTAGACCAGTATCAGCGCCGCGACTGATGCTCTTATCGTGCTGTAAGAGGTAGAGTGAGACTTGTTTGCCACCGAGGAATTTGTAGCAAAACACACGTAGAGGAGGGAAGAAAGAAAAAAAAAAATAGAGCTTCTCAAAGAATCATTGAGTGATAATCGTATTTTTTAACCCTTTTTTTTCTCTTTTTTTTTTCAAACCCAGGTTTTGCCCTGATAACGTTGAACACACACGTCACTTGTTGTATACTTTTCAAATACACTAGTGTTAAAACAGGCTCGGCTGTTTCTTCACAGCTTCTGAGGAGTCGCTAGTTGGGTGTCAGACACCTTTTTGGATTTGTTTAACCCTTTAGAGTCAAGAAAAAAAAATGCAGGTGTGTGTTTTTTTCTATTTAGACGAGGAGGGAGCAATGAGGAAGTACAGAGGGAGCAAACGGCCCCCCCAGGGGGGGAACCTTTGCGGGGCCTCCGCCTGTTCCTTGAGGTCAGAATTTGTAACGCGCTTCTGTGTAGCACCAAGGTGTCTGGGGGTGAAGAGCCTTTTTCGTGTGCGTCGGGGTTAAGTGCTCTCTTACTGCGAACGAGAGGTTTTGTTTGATTTACAACAAAGCTGCGACTGATTCTCCATCCCGACAGCAAAGTAATCTGACATAAATAATTAAAAAGTGTTTCCGCCACGAAAGCCCTGTCTCACGTTCACTTCTTTTGGGAATAAAGAACGGAACTGCTTAAAGCTGAAACGGGCGCTTAATCCGACATCTGCGTCATGAGAAAAATGCACGAACGGGATCAGAAAATAATCTCAAAAAATGTTGTCTTCCGAAAAAAGAAGTGATCAGTGTTCATGTCACATTAGTTATTATTGCTCCGGTTAGAATAGAATGTAACACGGCTGCGAAACGTCTGTTATGTTTCATTCGCACCTTCTCATTTCACAATGTAAGACGAGCGCCGTTGGTTTCCAGAAAGGATTTAAAAAAAAAAAAAAAAAAGGGATTTTTTTTTTTATGCCACAGAAATTGTATTTTTGTGAAAACGAAACCCGCAGAAAATAAATAACCAAATATTCCGTGTGAACAAACCTCTTTTGAAAAATCTTTTAAATCGGGTTTTGGTCCTTGGTGTCAGTCTTTGGCTGTTTTTGGTGTTTGTTTGTATTTTTTTTTTTTGTGTTTATCTCTTGTGTTAATACTGTGTGTTACCTGGTGCTTTGCAGTGTTAAAGCTGTCAATCGGAGTCTACACCTCTGCATTTGGAAAGTTAGTTTGTTAGAATATTTTTTTTTTTTGTACTTTTTTTGGTCGTTTTTTCCCCCCCCCAGGTTTTTTTTTCTAAAAAATAACAAATATTTAACAAACGTTCAGTAATGTGCATGCACTGTCTGTAACTATTCAAAAAGAAGTGTTATGGCCGCTTTCGTTAGCATGTTGAGACGACAAAAAAAAAAAAAAAAGTAAAAGAAAGTGGGTTTTGGTGATTTTACATTTTTCCAACTGCCCCTCCCCTGCCCACCCCATCCCACAGAATGTAAAAAACAGGTAATGCTATCAACTACATACAAAATGGTTGATGGGTTATGGCTCTATACCGACAACACAAGTATGCTGAAAAGAAGCATGCTGAAATAACCTCTGTGACAGTGCAAATACATTTATGTATGTCCCTTGTACAAAACAATTAGCATTCCGCGCAACATGCTAGTTCTCAGAAAAGATCTGGGTCGGACTCAAGTAGCAGCTCTGAGATATAGCTTGTGTCTTTTCTTGAGGACGAAGGGGAGCAAAACTCATAGAACTACGAGGGATTCTACCACCTACACACAGAATAGAAAAGCAGCTCGGAAAAAAGATAACACCTCTTTTTTTTTTTTTTTCATCTCTTTTTGCACCAGCTAGAGAGAGAGCGAGAGAGAGAGAGAGAGAGAGAGTTATGAAGGACTTGAGAGTTGTGACCGGTTGGAGTACTATGCATTGTCACAACTGTCCAACACATATACAATAAATAACCATCGGTGACACCACAGGACAGAAGTCTTAAACACCATGACAGCTACAGAAAAAGAATCGGAACATGAAGAAGGATGAAAATGTTTGTCAGAGTTGAGACAGGAGGGGAGCGTCTGGGGCGCAGAATGAGCTTCCTGCTGAGTTCTGTGGGTTTTTCTTTTCGGCTCTGGGTGCCGCCGTCGCGGTGATCTGACAGTCTCGCTGGCGGGACGACGACTTTATCTCCCTGTTTGAGAGCTCCTGTAGCCCACCGAGCGCGGACGTGCGGATCGCGAGTCAGTACATCCTCTCCACGCGCGCAGCGGGCAAAGTTTTGTATCTTGTCCAAGAATTTCTGCCTTTTACGTCCTTCGGGGAGACGGATTTGTATTTCCCAGCCCACTGACCTGGATATTATTACAAGTGAGAGGGAAATAACATTGGCTGAACAGCTGGCTCCGCTCGCAATCTGCTGCACATCTGCCCATTTCATGGGGGTCTGTGGGCCAGAGATTCAGTCCATCTCTCCTCTCTCCAGGCAGCAAACTTGTTTATCCATCCATCCGTCGGTGTGTCTCTCAGGGTATTTAAATCGGATGTCATTCTTTACAGAGAGTATCAATGACGTCTGTCGCTCTGCTAGCTAGGACATGTTCCCTTGGTATGCTGTTTGGTGAATGAGGTCGACTAGTCTCACGTCCCCGGTGCAGGAAGGATAAGAAGCATAAATTCAAGGATGGGAAAAAAAAAAAAAAAAAAAAAACACTCAATAAAAAGGGGGAGGTCAGATATACTTGTCTCGAGTTCACGGCTATCTCTGCTCAGTCTCTTAGTATTTACAGGAGAAAACAAGATCAGCTACGATGACGACAACGTTTAACAACAACACGCACGTACGACGAACGGACAACGAGAATAGCAAGTGTAACGATAAAAGGATGTCAATATTTTAAATTCATTCATTCAAAACAAAGAATATCTTTGCGTTTCTTTAAAGTCATGGCAAGTCAATATGACCTGATTATGGACCTCCGCCTCCTCCTCCTATGACTACGCTGCAAGATAGACAGAAGCATTGCCATCTTTTCCTGTTAGCCACGTTAGCTTAGTATCTTTGCAAGGCAATGTAGACAGTCATGCTGTTTGTGGGGGTTGGGGGGGTGGGGGGGGGCTGGATGTTAAGCCCCCCCCCCGGGAGGCATTTTCGTTGCCTCCGTCCTCCGTTCGAGTCTCTTAGCGCGGTGTGCCATCCAGGGCGGAGGAGGACGGGGTGCTGGGGGTGGAGGAGCGAGGGGTGGCGGCGGGCGGGGTGGCAGCCGGACTCCCGGTTCCGCTGCTCGGGGTGCAGGCGGAGGAGCTGATGGGGGCGGGGGTCTCTGACCCGGGGACGCTTCCCTGCTGCTGGCTGGCTTGCTGCTGCTGCTGCTGGGCCTGGAGGGTTTGACCGCAGACATGGTGGTGCTTCTCCCAGTCCTTGTGCTGGCAGAAGGAGCCGCAGTAGCGCGCCGTGTTGCAGCCGCTGCACGTCTCACTGGCTTTGCGGCCACAGTTCCAGCAGCTCTGACGGACAGAGAGCGAAAACAATAAACTCACACAAAAACGATACAGCAGAAGGATTTACAATCAAGGCTGCTGACCTTTGGATACCAACCACTGATAAGCTGCTTATTAGAATGCATATTAGTAGCTTACTGGCTGTGTGGAATAAATGCCACTAAAGTGCTACTAATATAAGAAGAAGTTGTGCGCACATATATTAAGTGTTAGCAAAATGATAATAAGGACCCCTTTCTTGCTTATGACATCATCACGCTACATCAAGCAGAGAACTGCTGAACGCCACATGAAGACCGGCAACAGATATCGGCCAACCAGTCTGCACATTAGCAGGAACTAGTGTCTGCTTTCACAACACTTGAGCTTAAAACAAACCGCAGACGGATCAAAAGCCCATCTACGATTACACACAGGGCCTCTTATCTGCATCAGAAACCACAGGGAGCGCGTGTCCTAGCGGCCGCATATCCACAGGAAACGGGAGAACAGGGTTACAAAACTGTTTCTGAAAGTTCTCCTCTGGGGCGCCTTCGCTGTCATAAAACATCACTCCTGCAATTAATGCCAGATGTGAGCGATATTTCCCTCGCACTTAACTGATTAAAACATCGCGGGCCTCCAACGGTGATTAGCGAATGAAAGCCCGGTCACTCATTCCCTGCGAGCTGAGCGGGGGGAAGCACCTTTCGAAACGAAAAACAAAGAGGAAGGAGGGGAGCTTGATGGACCTTTGACTTCCCACTATCTCCTGACCATAAGATGACTTCCAATTGCAGGAACGCTTTTAAAGCAACCTCTCTGATATCTTATAAGATCACTCGCGATGCTTTGCTTTTTACTAATACGCCAATAAAATACAATAGACTTTATCATCTGAGCCATTTGGGAGTCACTAGAGCAGCTGGCAACAAAGGCTTCGACAGAGTGACAACAAAGGAAGACTATCAAACAAGAGGGTGGTGATATATATATATATATATATATATATATATATATATATATATTTTTTTTTTTTTTATTCCCGCGATCTTGACAGATTGAGGGCACCGCTCTTGGAAGTTCCCTGAATCGTCTGCGCGTACCTCGCTGGAGTCCTCCTGCTGGTTGATAATGGAGAGAGCGTCCTCGGCCGCCTGCCGCTTGGCCTCGGCCACCGTGCGCTCCATCTTGGCCCGCTCGCTGCTGATCATCTCGTGAGCCTTGCGCTCGGCCTCCGACACGGCCTTCTGCAGCTCCGACATGGCCTGTCGCTTCACCTCATTCACGGCCTCCTCTGGAAAGAGTGTGGAGACAGAGGAAGTCAAGCCTCCCGCACCTGCAATACAACGTGTGTTATATCACCGTGTCGTCGAAGGTTTGCTCACAGAGTACAGCGCACAGACAAACAGTCACCATTTCTGAATACGAACATCTCGCACAAGAAGGGAAGGAACTCATCACGTTTTATGTGCAGCGGTGATTCCCTTTTGTATTTACATGGAGTAAGCATGTTACATCAGGTCAGATTCTTTGACATGCATTCCAGACTGCTTGTCTGCCATTATAGATGTTTTATTTTTTCTGAAAAAAGCTAGCAGCCCCTGTACATGGGGTCATATTACACAACACACTGTAAAAGGGCATGCTAATCATGTAGCAACATGCAGCAAAAGCTCAGGTAAAAGCACATCATTACCATTTTTCACTTGAACACAACACCAAGAAAAAGCAACAACAGTCAAATGCCTATGGTAAAATGTAAAAAAAAAAAAAAATTGGCTGAAACAGGAGTCGTTATCTAAACATTTTTCTTTTCTCTGCTGCACTTTATGAGCATCAGCCCTGACAGAAGGGACGTCCAGATGTTGTGCTGCGGTTTCCTAGAGGTTTCAGGCTGCAACTGCATCGTTCCAAGAGGATTTTTCACTTTTCACAACTGCAGCATTTTGTAAGGCGGGAATTTAGCATCGTATTTATATCAATGTTCCAACCCAGTGGGACCTTTATTTTTCATATAGATCTTGTGGTTGCAGATATATATGTTATTCATATCAGGGGAGTAATTTTTTTTAGAATGTAATTGTTTGTTTTTTTTCCAATGGCTGTTTCATCAGCAAAATCTGCATCTTCACATCTGCAAACAGAAACTGTTACCATCCAACGGATGAAGAGACGTAATTTTTTTTGGCTGCTCTGCAGAAGATGAGCATCGACTCCCGTGGCAGACTAAATTCACTCAGCTTTTACCGTTATTAGCTTTTGTCAATTCCGACATCGGCTGCATACACAGAAGTGATGTTTAAATGTGATGAATACAGCAGAGTGAGGCACATTACCTCACACCGCATTGGTTGCCTTCATTTGATTATTAAGGCATTACGGAAGTAATATTCACCGATATTTCTTTTGCAAGTCCTTATCTAATTACTACATTCTTGTGGGACTTGCGGGCGCCTTTAATCAGTTACAGTGGCTCCTCTAATGCATCAATTTGAGATGTTTTCTTTTAAGGAGTTGAAATGATCTCATCTGAAGGCCGGCAAACCAAACACATCTTTTCTTTCTTTCTTTTTTTTTTTAATGCGAAAAACATCCTCGAGTCAGCAGCGTGAGCCAAGTAATCCCAGGTAATCACTCAGAAAACCTGCTTTGGCTGGAGCAACGTGTTATTTCATACTTGTTTTGTGGAGTGAATAACCTCGCCGCGCGGGTGTTAAGCGGCGGAATTCCGACTAAACGTCAAAGCAAAAGGAGGGCTTTTTTTTTTTTGTTTTTTTTTGTTTGCTCCCGTCAAGCCTGAAACTTGACTAATTGTGTATGCAAATCAGGCAATTTATATTTAAATTATGCATTTCCATTGTGATCCCAGAGGCCCATGTGGTGAGGGGAAGTGGGAAACCGGTAGGACACCGTGCAAGGTGCTTGAATATTTATCACCAACTGTAAACATTTTGCCCGTTTCAAACCGGCGTATTCACCGCTGCACTCCATTGTGTTAAAAATCCTATTTTGCAATCCTCCCTGGGTCACATTCAGATCAGCCGCTCCTCAGCCAGAATATATATACACACGACTGTGCACGGCTGCCAGAAATACTGAGAGGAATGCGGGGAGAATAAAATTGTTGGCACCATTTATCCCACAGACAAAAGATAGATACAAGCTTTATGCTTTACTTTACTACACTTCCTTTATACACTTGTGCTACAAATGTGAAATCTGTTTTCAATATCAGACGGTCTCTGTGCTTTTGTAAAGACAGAGACATTTTCTCCCCGTCCCGATTGAGCGACATTTTTAAAACCATGGTGTTCTTTAACCCACCCGTGCTGCCTGAAGTCATGGAAATCGCCCCGGTGCCATGTATTATACACGCCTTGCGCATGGAATTGAGATTACACACCAAATGCTTTAGATGGAAGATCGATCAAAGCTGGCGAGGGGAGGGGGGTACCGCAGAGCAGGCCCGAGTCCCGGTGGTGATACTCAATTCAATTTAAATGCATATTACTTGTTCTGAGTATCTCACGCATCATGCTTGGTCAAGCAAGGGGGACAATTTCTTTTCTCCGAGGGGCTTAAAAAGCAGATACACTGGATCACTGACGGGGAATACAAAATGGATTCCTCGAGCGCCGAGCCCCTCGGCGGAAAATTCTTTCAGTCTTCTCGGGACAGCGGTGATGGCGATTGCAGCTGCGCTCGCGACTTGAAAGAACGCTGTTTGTGTACTCTTAAAAATTTAACGGCAGCCAATGAAAGCCGTTAAAGCCACGAGTTTGTTTCAATACTTGACCTCCACTGGCTCCACAAACGGCCCTCGACTTTTTTTTTTTTTACGACGCTTTCGTTAAATAGAATAGTGTCCGTCGCTGAGGGGATTACCAAAGCGCCGAGAGCAAAAAAAAAAAGATACCGAGTCTTGCTACTGTACTTTTTAACAGCAGAACCACTGGGCCAGCTGCAAAAGCTACTTATGTCCCTTATTTGACTGGGGCAGTAAAATTGTTTTACGACCTGACATCATATTTGGAGCGCGTCGAGTGTGCGGTGGCGAGACACTCATTATTTTAACTTCCTACTGTATCAAGTATAAATGATTTTCTGAGCACAGTTTGACACATTAATTCAAGTCTGTCGGGGTGGGAAGTTGCAGACAGCAGCCCACACCGGGACGAGAGGGAAGAATGGGGTTTAAAGGGGCGCCTCACATCCACTTCCAGCCCTGACTCATCTGGCCTCGATTCCTTGCGGAGCGAGGTGTCGTCAAAAAACCCGCGCCGCGATAAAGAGAGCGCGAGAGAGGCAGTGATGTGCGTCTGTGTGATGAGAGCAGGCTCACCAGCTTTCTTCCAGATTTCTTCAGGGACGTAGCCAGACACAGGCCGGTGCAGCAGCTCCCTGTGAATTTCTGGGGAGGCACAAACAAACAGCGCCTGGTAATCAGAAAACCGCTGCTTCAAACCAGCATTTTGTCGCAAACTGTTTTGTGCTTTATTTTTTTCCCCGCCAAGAGGTTTAAAGGGGCAATACATGAGAATTTGGGTTTAAAACAAGAGATACATCTACTGAAGTTAGCATGCTAACCATCTAGCCCCAGCCCTGAAAACCTCTTTCTCCGAGTGAAACTAACAACAGCTTCAGTCATGGATGTATGTGAAGAATACAGCTAGCAGCAGTTAGCATTTACTCTGGTGATATGCTGCATCAGTTTACTATTCACTAAGTACAAGATGTAAACTTGCTTAGGTATAATGTAGGAGGTACAGGCTGGTGGCGAGCATGGATAAGATTAACAGCAGAGGGCCTAGAATTGAACCCTGAGGAACTATTCACATATTCACTGTGAGCTTTACTGGGCTTTAAATTTCTGGAGACAACAAACCACCCTGATGCATGTCGAAGTGTCCTTGTGCAAGACACTGAACCCCAAAACTGTTCCTACCGTAAATGTAAAAATGTAATATTTAATCATGCTTGGATTTGGACTTCTATGACAGTAGTTTGAAAACTACCGCTTCGGAAGTGGGAAATATTTCCAGGAAGCCATTACTTTTGCTACGCTTCAAGAAATATGTTGGGAAGGGGATCAAGATAAGTGATGGATTTAACATTTTATACATTTATGATAGTATATGACGGCAAAGAAAGACTAATGTTAGTGGAGACAGTCTTACAGTAAATACAGAACCAAGAGGCCTTGAAATGGAAACACTGACGCAATCCAGTAAACTCACTTGAATGCAGCTTTCGGCAGCCTTGTAAATGCACAAATACTAATTGCTCCGCCACTGTTACCCTTTAATACCCCTAATACATGAACAAGTGTGTGTGATTCCCCCCCCCCGCCCACCTGATGGCGCGTTCTCCTGTGCCGCCGGGCTCTGCTGCCTCGACTGCCCGCTAGCGGCTCCCTTCTTCAGCTCCTCTGCGTCGCTGTACCGCCGGATCCAGTAGTTGAGCTCCTCGCGGTCGGCCTCCTGGCACCGCCGCAGCACGGTCAGCGAGCGCCTTGTCTTCTCCACCATGTCCATGATACAGTTGAGCAGCTGGGGGTGAGAGGGAGCGTGCAGAGGCGCTGAGTTTACACATTGACACGGAGGGATTGATTTAAATTCAGCAGTGGTGTAGGGACGGGGGGTGGGGGGGTTTCTAAATTGAAGGCAACGTCTGTCACGTTATTTTTGGTTAGCTCGTCGTCGTTCGCGAGGTTCGGGAGTGAAACGCAAGGCGGAACATTTTCACCCCCTGAAATATCGACCGGGGTTGTCAGGTCAGACCTCCCCGGTTGATGCTCACTTAATTACTTCAGTCAATACTACATTTGCGCTCCCATTACGTGATTGGTTGATTAATCTTTCACTGTACGACACCAGATGTGCCGTCGTACATTAGGTTTGAACACGCAGAAAGTTTTAAAGGAGCTGTAAGTGAACATAACAAACAGCAATTTATCAGTTTGTTACATTGCCAGCAATCATATTTACAATCAAACGCACACACACACACATAAAAAGAAAGAAAGCTTCACTATTAGTCTTGAAATCTTTATTCAAATCGTGCACAAAAACATAGAACTCTTATCTTGTGGTCTAGCAGTTAACAGACACACATGCACGATAAATAACAAAGTAACAAAGTCTGATATATGATCATTTACTAGGACTGGTAGAAAGCTAGTCCCTGTTACTTACAGAGAGACAGAACTGTAAAGTATAGTAATAAAAAAATGTTATTACTTTTCTTACATGGTCAAGGTGCTTCCACTCCTCAGCCCACTCTCTGTCTGTCAGCCTGTGGTCGATCACCTCCTCCTGCCTGGTCCCTGTATGCATGCCTGTAAGAGAGGAAGACGGATGGACGGAAGGGCAGAAAGATAAATAAAGGGAAGGTTAGTATGACGGAGGGGAATCAATGTAACAACACTCCATCACTCCCTTACATTCACTTTGATCTCTCTTTTATTTGGTCCCTGGCTGCAACTCCCCCCCTTCTCCGTTCCAATTCCTTTCCCTCTTTTCTGCGCCGTCTCCGTATCTCTCTCTCTCTCTCTCTCTCTCCACCACCCCGAGGGCAGGACTCAAATGACTGAGCTTCCAGTCCAATAAACATCCATCACGGGGCGAGACGTGGTAAATGTCTCCCCTATTTTTAGAACTGAGCCGAAGTCGTCATTACAGCTTCATCAAAGCTCGGTCTGCGCCGGATGATTTCCCTGAAATGAAGAACGCCGCGTCTAAGTGTGCTCCTGTTGTGCGCTCGTACACGCCGCGGAGCGTTCCTTCAGCCGGCCATCAGGCTCAGTTGCGGTGGCCTCGGCTGGATGGCCTTTGCGGTCTGAGAGGCTGTTTGTCAGTCTGCTGTACCAACAAGCCTCCACCGGGCTGAATTGGACACTGACTGAGTAGCATTATTATTCAGACGATGGATCTCAGTGGTACATAAAGAGCTGAGAGGCCTTAGAAATGATGTAAAAATGATGTAACTCTTGAAACTGTTACCTTTGTATATGAAATCCTCCTTAGGTTTCTCATAGTACTTTGCTTTGGGACTATTGGCTTGCGTCTCAAAATGTATGGACACACTAGCCGAGTTTTGATTCCAAGAACGGGTCTGGAGATAAAAAACTAGGCTCCACAATGAGCATGGTCTCATCGGAAGATGGCGATATAGGCTATGTTACACATGACTGTAATAAAAAGTAGACAAGGTAAAGATCTTGAAACAGTCGATATAACACTTAAAAATCTGGACACATTGGGGATGCTGCCCCGTTCATTCCAGTGAAAGCTGCACAGTGGCGCACAAAGCCAAAAAACCTCAACTTCCTGTTTATAAAATTACCGTGTTCCGCCGACCAAGCCGGCCATCTTTTGGTTTATCACCAAGCTGACTTCAATAGAGATTGATCGATTTAATCTTGCGGCCCTTGTTGACTTTACAAATTTCATTGGACCCAATGGCGGGCGATTGAGGGGGTTAAAAAAATCTGCCATTTTACACCACCGCCAGACGTTGCGATTGTACGGTTTGGCGAAGGTTGGTTTCAAAGCCTGGTGCTCTTCCTGGGGGTTGCTTGAACCCACAATGAAAACCAGTTGTTTGCTAACTGCTAATAAACTCCAAAGTAGAATTTTTAAATATCAGAACTCATTTGAATAGTGTGTGTCTATCACCAATTAAGAACGTTAGTTCTTTCGGAAGTATTGCTGATGCATGCACACACACTTAAATACACCCTCCATCCCTCCGCCGCGTCCTCACCGATAGGTCTGGCTCTCTCCCGGATCTCCCGATGATTGGAGGCGGGGTGTCTGTAGGTGTCACGGTAGTGATGGGCGATGGCCATGTCGTCCAGCCTGTAGTGCTGCGGGGGGATCGGCCCCGGGTGGGGCAGTCCGTTGGGTTGGTAGGAGAGCCCATTGGACGGGCTGAAGCGCTGGGCGGGGCTTATGGTGCAGGGCCGCTTGCTTGGGTGCACATCGGGATGCAGGGCGCCATCTCGCTCGAAGCCGTTCTCTTTGGTTCTGGGTGGAGGAGAGGGAGAAAGAGATGCACTCTTGAGTCTGCCTCGTTCGTCAGACAATTTCATTTGATCACTCTTAACTAGTTCCAAGTAAAATAAGGCTGAATACGAGACAAAATGCGGCTGTGATGTTTGCCGTTGTTACCAGACTTCAACACATTCTTGTCGCAGTGAACGCCTGGCATATGACAAAAGATCTCTCGAGGCGCGGTGGATCAGTGGAAAAATGAAAATAAGAGCGAGGGAGAGAACACAGGCGCAAATCAGTGTGATGGTGATATCACACCATCTTTGTAAGAACGTCTGATTCAAAATGTGTTTTTACAGTTGTTACAAACTCCAAACATGTCATGAGGATAACTGCTCCTCCTCTTTGTGCTGCAGTAAAGGCTGGAGTTGACCTGCTAACAGACTAAAGAACTGCAATGAATGGCTGTTTTTTTTTTTTTGTTTTTTTTTTTCCGGGAATCATCCCGGAATTCACTGAAAAACCTCCACACACACACACACACACACACACACACACACACACACAGTACATACTCTCTCAAGTAGCGTCCAGGGGATCAGGTGGATTTTTGTTCGCCTGCTTCCGAAGATTAATGCGCCCAGGTGTGATTGTGTGTGCGCGTATGCTTGCACGTGTGTGTGTGTGTGTGTGTGTTCTCAGCTTTGTCAGTTCACAGTTAAATCTTGCCAACCCCCCCCCCATCTGCAATCCTCCACTTTCCTCTTCCTCTCTCCTCTTCCTCCCCGTCTCTCTCTCTATCTCTCTCTCTCTCTCTCTGCGATGAACAGATTGAACTTCTTAATGAGCTGTTTTTATGGGCTCCTAATGCTCATCCACAGCTCTCCATATGCTCTTTCCCTCCATCCGTCCGTCTCTGGCTGCCTCCCTCGACTCATCCATCCACCACACACACACCCCTCCACCCCCCTCCAACCACTCTTATCTCCCCAGCCTTCCTGCTGCAACAATGTTTGTATCTACAGGCACCTGAGTGCGCGCGCACACACACACACACACACAGTCACCTATACAATGCACCGATGTGTGCGCACATTAATACAGCTACTGTAGATACGTGCAAGATTTAAGATCTCAGGGAGAATCAAAAAAAGCATCTCATATTGGAAAACATGTGTGTGCAAATTGCCATCATTTGAAACTGGCAGTTGAGAGAAAGGGCTTTTATGTTATTCTCCTTTGTTTTCTCCTTTGTTGTCGAGTTTTCCGCAGGACTGGGCTTCGTGCATGTTCTCGAGCGCCTCGTCTTGGTGCAACACTCCGCTCAGCTAACAGGGAGGAACAGTAGCAGACGTTAGCTAAGAAAAACTAAACTATTTTCAAATTCCCCATGTTTAACAAGTGCATTTGGTTATATTTTATTAAAAAAAAAAACCCTCCCTGTTCTTCCATCTGTTCCCCTTCGTTCAACGGTTCTCCTGTTTTAAACCTTGGAGTTCTTCAGGTCGCCCTCGGCCTAGAAGACTTTAACTGTGAATTATCTGCAACAGGCGTTTCATTGACAACAGGAGAACAAATCAGAGGCGATCATTAAGAGTAAGCAGGTAGTAAAAGAGAAACTCAGGGCAATCAGCTCCCTCCGTTCTATGTCACCATACTTGCACCTATTGTTTCCTTTTCGCCTCCTTCTTCAAAGCGCTTATCTTCACTTGCCGCGTTTGGTAATATAAGCAGTCGATAGCTTACCCAGTTACACCATTACTGGTGTCGGAACAAGAACAGGAGGGATCCTGTTCTCTGCATCTTACCTGAGTAGACGTTCTGTGTTCTGATTGGATGAAGTCGGCAAGGATACCAGAAAACATATTCTCTCTTTTACGGTGCGTGCAGGGCGAAGACATGGGTTACTGACCAAACACTTTGTAACAGTGACTACTGCTGGACTATAGCACTTATTTTAATAAGACAATGTTGTCTACAGCAGCTTAAAAGTTGAGTTGAGTCTGGTTTAGATGTGTTGTGTGCCATTGATGGAATTCATGGTGGAAAAATTTGCTGAATTATACTTAATTTGCCGTGCAAGCCATTAGAGTACAGGTACCGGTAATTTTGCACTCCCAGCTATTATTCAAATATATGCTTTTGTTGGAGAATGTGTGCTATATACATGCCATTACATTATACTGTGCATACGTACAGTACGTTTATTCTCATATTCATATATTCCTAGTACTGGTTCCTGCAGTCCGTGGTATTAATCAGGATGCACTGATGGTGCATTGTTGTCTGTAATTAAGGATTCCCATTCAAATTCCAATATTCCGATGCAAGGGCCTCCAATAACGGGGAATACAGAGCAGAGGTAAGCAAAAAAAACAAAAAAAAAAACAGAGGTGCTTAGCCAGCCATATTGGTGCTGGAGCCTCATCTGTATGTGTTATCAGCCCCATCTCCCTAGGCAGGCACACACACACACACACACACACACACACACCAACATGTACAGAGGTGCACATACATACTCGCACTTTTCACACCGAATAGACACACACACACACACACGCCAACAGTCACACCATTTTTTTTCACACCGAATACAGATGCCTACTTACTTTTCCACATATTCTCTCCCTCACACACATTTACGCGCGCACCTCTTCCCCTAAGCTCACTCCCCCGTGCACCAGACGGCCTGCAAATATGCAGGTATTACAGAAAAAGTCTGCCGATCCGACTGCTGGGGGAAAAGAGAGGTGAGAATTATTAATATCGCGTTTGGCGTTTTTTTTTTTTTTTGTCCCTCAGCAAATTTAAAAAAAGCACATTTCCCTGTCCCCTACCTGTATCGAAATGTTCAAAAGACCACGCGCAAACACGAATGCCTACTAAACTTTTGCATGCATCTGTAGCTGAACTTATCACTCTGATTAGTAGAGTCCCTTTGTAGAAATAATGAATTCAAATCTCTGTGTAGACTGCGACGTTCATCTTTTAGTTGTATCGCAGCTCTTCCGCATTAAATCGTCTTTATGATCGCACACGCTCGCCGCTGGTCTGGATGGATTTCTTACGCTTGTTTCCTGGTCTGAGGGGAGACTGTTGGAGAGAGGACTACAGTTTTTTTTTTTTTTTTTTAAACAGCGCTTGTGTGTTCCTGAACGTCACACGTCACACTGAACGTAGAGCGCGGAACACTGAGCCATTACCAAAGTCCGTGACAACAAATGGATGTAATGATTTGGCTGGGGGTACAGTATGCAGCGGAGGTTGGACCGATGCAGAGAGAGACACACACACACACACACACACACACACGCTGTGTATTTAGACGTCCGCTTGAGCATGCATAGGTTTAAAAAACATACACAGGGTATTCATACACATTCATCGACATGTTCACACTCCCTGCGAAGGCACAGCTGTCTCCCTTGTTTTTTTCTATCATCAAGTTGTGTGTTCGTCTGTGTGTGTGTGTGTGTGTGTGTGTGTGTGTCTGTGTGTGCGTAGGTCTACTTCTCCCGTCTCTTCCTCTCCTCAGTTCTGGCCCATTAAGAGCAGGAGCCGGGAGCTGAGATGTCCAACGGAGCACGTCATGAGGCCCGGTGGCACACTGACAGACACTTCCCATACATACATTAACACATCACACTATTGCCTCGCATTGGCTCAGCTCGCGTCTGCTGAGTAACATTCGGGTGCACGGGGGGGGCCGTGCAGGCGGACTCAAAGGGACTTATGCATGAGATCGAATAAAAGAAGGAGCCGCTTCGGTGTTTGGGGCTGTTGCGTTACGGCAAAAAAAATAGCGCTCTGACTCTCTGGTTCGCCCACCTGTCCGGCGTCCTTCTCTTGCCGTTCTCGTTGACGTCCAGCAGGAGCTCGGAGGAGTCCACCGGGGAGGTGGTGCTGGTGTCCAGGAGCAGCTGCTCGTGCTGGGCCAGGTACTGAGCGGGGTTCTGCTTGGCCAGCCTGGCACAGTGCAGCAGCTCTCTCTGAAGCAGCGGCAGGTTAGCCTGCAAGAGGACACAGCCAGGGGGAGAGTGAACGACCGTTCAGTAGGTTGTAGACAACACTGGCAAGAAACATGAATGGATAGAAGAGGGGCCTTAAAGAGACAGGAGATAAAAACACTATTTATGAGTTTTTTTAAGCATTATAGTGGAAAAGAAAAGTACAAAATAAAATCATGAACCTGAAAAGGAGCATAATATGTCTCAGTATTCAAAGTCAACCCAGGCAAAATGTGCAGTCGGAATATGTAAGTTCTGCTCGTGGCCTTGTGCAAAATGTAATGCGCTGCTGATGATTCATACTCCAACCAAAAAAAAGAACAACAACCTTTCAACCAGACCGATGCGTCTCTTTGATCGGAGACAAAACGTAAAGCTCGACGCTGCGTATTAGACGCCCGGCTTGCTTTCAGAGGAAAAACAACAAAAGGAAGTGTGTTATCATCCATTCAAAACCTGAAAAAAAATGGGTAAGTATTGTTAGAACAAGAGCTTTTTTCCCCCTCAATCTTTTCATTCCAAAAACACCAATTTGAGGTAGCAAAACCCATTTCTTCCACGTCTTCCACCCTCTCTTCGCTCGTTACCACCGAACTGCCGGCGCTTCCCCGTGACCTAGACCGCATTAACAACCCCTCCCCCCGCAAAAAATGTCTCCATGCCCATTTTATATAAAGAAACGGCGGCTATTTTCAATCTCTTTGACATAACAAGGGGGGGGTCTGCTTTCTTGTGTGGCGTTACAGGGTCACGCAGGTATGCGCGCATCGGCTTCAAAGACATCTGATGGGGTGCGTTTTTGAAGCAAGAAGATGAAAGCGTTGCGTCAGGCAGGATTTTCGGGACGAGAGCCGGGGCTGTTTTGGCGAGGCACATCACAGGAGCCGTTGGAGGAGGCCATCTTTGCAAGTTTAGGTCTGTTAAGCTTTGTTTTGTCCTCAAGAAGATAATCTACCTCTAAGTCTCGTTTTTTTTTTCTTTCCCTATCATCTTCTTTTAAAATTTTTCTAATCTCTAAGCTTTTTTTCAGCCTCTCTTTATCCCGCTGGTGTAGATGCTTTAACCGTCCTGACTCGTCCTTGACGAATGCTTACAGAAATAACAATCGCAGAACACAACCCAGATATTTTCTTTTGTTTTTTTGTGGTATTAACAGTATGTTTTATAATAATACAAAAGAAAAATAAAAATCCCTCTCCAGTAATTGGCTGTGGTTAAAAAGAAATGCCAAGCGCTGGCCTTCGCTTTACCTGCCCGAGTTAATGGTCCGTTAATAGTTTATGATCGTAATTACCCTCTGAAAGAAAAAAAAAAAAGAGAGCATGAAATAGATTGCTTTGACCCCGCCGAACTCATCTTTCATTAATTAGAGGTCATCCTAATTGCCAGCGAGATGTGGGATGCATTAAGAAAAAAAAAAAAAAAAGACTGAGTCAAGAAATGCGGGCTCATCTTTCATTTGATAAAGTGCGGCGCTTTGCTTCCGTGCACTTATGGTAACCAACATCTGCACTCGCATAAAAAGGGGGAGAAGGGAGAAAAAAAAAAAAATCAAGTAGCGTTCAGCAGCCGCAGCTAAAAATCCAACCTGGGATGATTTATTGTGAAAATACTGGATCTGTCGTTTTTGTAAAATGGTGCCAAAAAACCCAATTCAGAATTTGCTGCGTTTAGGATGTGCTGCACTTCATCAGCGTCATTTGCTGTTGGGGGGGGGGGATCTAGGTGACTCTATATTGTCCTATTTCAATTATTTCCTGTCACGACTCTCTCTCTCTCTCTCTGTTAAGCTAAATGTGTTTGTTCCCTCGTCTCACGCCGCTCCTCTCATTTCGGCACAACGCGAGAATAAAAAAAAAAAAAAAAAAACACTTGACGGCTCAGACGAGAGCCAACTTGGAAAGTAAAAAAAAAAAAAAAAAAAAAGCACAACTTTAGCTCGAAAAAAAAACCAGAGAAACAGTTACTCTGGAAGCCTGTTGTCTTGTGTGGCAGGCGTCCCGCCAACACATCACGTCACTGGCGCTGTGTGGTTTGTGATTGCCTCCTTCCAGTAAAAGACTCCCAACCAATTTGTGGTTTGGTATTAAGAGAAGGGGAAAGGAGTTGAGTGGGCCGGGGTGGAAGAGGAGGGCTCGGCTCGGTCTAACATTAGCGTAATGAAAAACTCTGAGGCCTGACGTGCATTGTTGCAGCTGTGCTTAGACGCACCTATAAAAGCTCCCCTACACCTCCAACTGCTCTCCGCTGCCATATGGTAGCTGGCATTAAAGGCCCCGCAGTGGGAAGACACTAAAATTAGACTGGGGAGAGAGAGAGAGAGAGAGAGAGAAAGAGAGGCAGAGAAGGAGCGATGGAGGAGGAAAGAAAAAAGAAAAGGAGTCGCATCTTTGATTCCGCAGCCATCCCAGTGATACACTAACCATCTGGCGAGGAGAGGAGAGGGGAAGGACGGAACTGGAGGATGGATAGATGGGGAACAGTAAACAGAGACAGGAAAGGGGATGAAGATATGGAGGGAGAACAAATGAGAAGGTGAGTCGAGGAAGAAAAAAAAAGGGATGAGGGGAAATTTGAAAATAAGAGCGCGGCATGAAGTGGGGGGCCACAAAGTGCCGCTCACTGCTGGGGTTTCTAGTGGGAGCCATTCCCGCTGCCCACATCCACGCTGCACCTCGGTGGATAATAAAGGCTTGTGAATGTCAGCCCACACGCGCACGCCATCTGCAAACCGGGCACGCGCCCACGAGACAGTAAGAGCAACGTGAGATGATGCTGCGCTCAGGGAGGAGTGCGCTGTCTTTGTTTTTCGCGAGCAACATTTGCCTCGTCGCCTGTCACCGAGGCGCAGATAGAGCCGGAGGAGGGACGAGAGACAGGGAGGAGGCGAAGAGGAGGAGGAGGAGGAGGAGGAGGTAGACGGAGGGCGAGAGGAGGGACTGATGGGGGGATGGAGTGAAAAGAAAGCGAGGAAACAAAACAGAGCCTTTTTTTTTTTTTTTTTGCCGGAGGCGTGTAATAGAAACAAATGAGCCCTGTGGTAAGCGTTACGCCCGTCCCCTGCTCGCCATCTCTCAGCACCGCACTGATATTGATCTCAGCTACACGCGATCTGAACTGCTGCCGCGCTACAGTGCATCTCTCAATATACACCCCCCCCCCCCCCGTCCCGCTCGTCATCTTCGGGAACAACTCTCGGACCAGCTTCAGCTCCTCTGATGGCGTGCGTGTTCAGAACGTGAGGGGAAACAAGGTGACCGGTGACAAACGGGCTGGAGAAAAGGCCGCAGCGGCACTTCCTGTGGTAACAGACCGCGCTAAGTACTGGCTGAAAATGCCGCTAAGTGGGATGACTAGACAGAAAGAGAGGTGGAGGAGAGGTGCACGTGAAAGAGGATGTCGTCAGTGGGGCCAGAATCTTGCTCACTGAACACTGCTCAAGTACGGAATAAAGGGACAGTTCACCACCCCCCCACAAAAAAAAAATAAAAAATCCATATTTTCTTCCTCTCACCTGCGGTGCTATCTGTCCATCTAGATTGTTTTTGGTGCCAATTCCCAAGTTTAGATTCAGACTCAATAGCTCTTTTCAGAAATCACGAACAGGTTAGTCAAGACAATCCACAGACCTATCCTGCTCCTGCCGAATTACACCCACCAACAGAAAGTATGCATATTCATTAGGTGGCCTTAGGCAGCCTCTTGATGATTTCTGGAAAGAGAAATTGCTGTTTAGTTTTTTTAAATGTATTTTTTTTGTTGTTGCTGCTGCCATCGAGGAAACTAGGCAGACATCTCTGCAGCCTAGAGATTTTGGGGCGATATGTTGCTCTAAGTTTCCATGCCCCCTGTTTCCACTTTCAAATACCGTGCGGAAAAATGAGAATCCGTTGCCAGCTTTGGGTATCCACCTGAAAGAGCGAGATGAGCCTCGGCATCGAAAAAACGACTTGTGCACTGTTTGGAGGGGGAGAGAAACAGACAGAATGAGAGCAACAGTTTCTTGTTGCCGTTGAGAGCGAGAGGGAGGAGGGGGGAGAGACAGGTCAGGGATGGATGTGGGAAAGAGAGGCTAAGACGCGAGGAGGAGAGAGACTCCAAAAATAGGGAGAAAAACCCCGAACATAAGGATGCACATCTGGATCCGGGCTGGCTAAATGCTTTCCAGACTCGGCCGATCGGGCGGGCGAGCGAAAAAAGAAAAAAAAAAAAAAAAGCTCTTGCAGAGCAAACGTATATTTAAATGCCTACCTTCAGAAAGGGTATGACGAAAGGTCGCAGGGGGAAGTTGGTGGCTTCTTGGAGCTTGGAGTGAAATTCTTCGATGGTTAGCGTGGAATTCTGGAAGAGAGGGAGAGGGAGAGGGAGGTGGGGGGGGGGTGCGGAGAGAAAACACATGAATCCATGTGGAAGGCATTAAGTGATAATATTACTTATTGGAAGCTAGGCTATATCCTGGCCTGGAGTGAATGTTTTGGGGTTTCGTAATGGGAAGCATGTGGGGGCAAGCCGCAGCGAGAAGAGCCGCAAGAACACAAAAGACACACATCCTAAATTAACAAAGCAAATACACACACATCGTCAGAACACACAGTATGCTGCACGGGGGGGAGAAATTCATCAACTCCTCCATATATGCCCTTTATGAACATGGGCACAAGACACATATTATATTTTTTCACTCTGGATGTTTTTCTTCTTTCTGTTTTTCCTTTGTTTCCCATCACTGGGGCATTCATTCGGATGTTTGCACACGATTTCTGTCGGATGCTTGCAGATGCACACACCCATGCCTGTACAGTACACCATCCAGCCCAGTTTATAGGGGTACATTTAGCGTATTTGCAAGAGGAGAAGTGTGTGAGAGTGTGTGTTTGGTATGGGGGGGGGGGGAACTCTGCCTCCCAGACAAACTCCCCGTCTCCTTCTCCCCGCAACTCATCTCCGCGGCTGACAAGACAGCGGCGACACTATTTTTATAATTTAATTTCCAGCACGAGCCGTTCCCGCGTCGCCGAGCGGAAAAGAGGGGAAGGAAAAGGAGGAGAGAAAGGTGAGCGTGCACATGGGAGAAAATCTGCTCCACAACAAGCGAAAAACCCAAACAAAAATCAAGCGAGACGGAACGTAAAAAAAAAAAAAAAAAAGAAGAGAGAAGAAGCAGATATTATTTTTCCTCCCCGCACTCTCGGCGTTATTTCCCAGACCTGAATTTTGTTACATTCAGCCTTACATCTGTTCGCCCAGATTGCGCAGGGGCTGTTTTCTTGACAGCTAGCGAAGCCTCCCGAGTCTCTCCCCTCTCTTTCCCCCCTCTCCCCAGCACACAACTAGCTAATTAACGGTGTCACTCTTTTTCAATAAGGCAGGGGGAAGGAAAAAGAGAGAGGCACCGAGCGAGAGAGGGAGAGAGGAAGAGAGAGAGTAAAGGGGGGGGGGGAGACGAGCCAAAAACGACACAGGAGAGGCATGTGCATATGCAGACGGTGAGAAAAACAAACATGGTGAAGCCAAAAGGAGGCTATGCTCTGTGTGGCTAATTAAAAAAATTCCTCCCTCCGCCCCCCCCGTTATTCGGCGCAACGTTCAATCACTATTTCTGTATTCCCCCGCGCTCAGCACGCTCGCATTCTCTCAGATCACGCAGACGCGGGGTAAATCTTTAGCTTTGCACGTGTATTTATTTATTTTTTTTCCCTTCTTACACAGCCTTCACAGGGTAACCGTGTCAGATAAACACAACGCATCTGTCTAATAAAGTCTCTGTTGGGTTAAAAACAAAAAAAAAAAAAGTATTTGCGGGGTTTGATTTGTACGTACGTCTCCAGTGAGGAGAGAACGCGTTTCTTCGGCTTCGCTTTTCTTACACTTTGCACGCTTGTTGTTTACGTACCGTATTATTAATAAACACGGGCTGGATAAGCAGTGTGATTGTCGGCAGTGCTCTGTTTAGCGATTCCCTCTTAAAGCTACAGTCATCATTCATTCCGCAATTATGTGTATTGTTAGTTAAGTGAAGCGGGGAGTATAGATTTGACTGGTGATTTCTGTTATCACTTATCTATCAGTGATATTCTAGCCAATAAATACAGTTCACGTTGTTTTAACTGACTTCAAAGCAACATTTACAAACTCAAGAAGAAGCAGCAACAGAGGAAGGAGTGCATCTGAGGTTGTCAGACACGAGCGCCATCTTAGAGAGTCTGATGTTAGAATAAAGAAGCGTTATCATCGCATCTCCCCGCGCCGCCTCTGGTGTTCCGCGTTGTTGCACGTCGTATTTGTACTTAAATAAATGTCTTGCAATTAGATCCAAAGTGGATCACGCGCATAATGGCGTTAGTCTCCCGGTTCGATGTCAGACTGTGTCTCCCGAGGACCGCCTTTGTTTCGCGGGGTATTGCGTTTCACCGAATCTTGTGCTGATGGATGTCAGTCCTGCAGGCAGAGATCTGCAAGTGTTTATTTTGCGCTTACGCCTGAGAGAGCAGATGGGTGAGCTTTCTGACACATGCGCAAAAAACCCCCCCCCCCCAAAAAACCCTGAGGTTGGTTTTCATAATCAGCCCCAAGTTTTTCAAAGTATTTTGAAGCATTCATCTCTGCGACTGACAACCGACCTGACACTGGTTGAAACTTTTTTAATTCACTAAACCCCTGCCATCTGCCGAGCAAATGCTCAGAATTAACTCTCAAACAGACCTCGAATGGATTATTCCCGCTCACTCAAGGCCCCGGTGTCAACTCCCCCCCGCGAGCCCTTTGAACTGAAGCTCACATCCACAGTAGCCACTCACCACTAGTCCGAGCACTAGCGTGCGGACCCGCTCGCCGATTTCCGGTGAGATGTCGTTGCCAAACTGCTGCAGGGTCGTGAGGAAGCGCTTGAGCTTGCTGAGCTGCCGCGCGCCGCAGGCCGGCGGCAGCTGCTGGTTGGCCAGCGAGGAGGAGGAGGAGGAGCTGGGGCCGTTGCTGTAGCCGTTCGGGGGAGATGGAGCGCCGTTGAGCGCCGTAGGAGAATGGCTGCTGCCATTGGTTACTGCGGGAGACAAGGACACGGGAACACGACGTTAAGACAAAAGAGAGCACAATGAGTCTTTTTCTTTTCTGTGTGCAAAAGTAACATTGAACTCATTCTTACTATTCACAAAAAAAAAAGAGAAAAAGAATATGTCTAAAACGAACGGGCCACAAAGGAAACGACAGACGTCAGCTTCATTGAGAGCTAACCGCCGATTTGAAATGATTTACATTCCCCTGAAAACGTTCACGATCCCCGACATTTGTTTCCAATCATCAAGGCTCGTTTGATCCTTTGTGGCATCCTCTCATAAAAAAACATATTTCTGAGACATGTTGCCTCCCCGCAACCCCCCGCCCCCCCCCTTCCGTGCAGTCTAAACAAGCAGGGACAGTGTAACCCTCCTCCCCCCTTCCACCCCACCCACTCGTTGCACAGGGGCACGGGAGCCCTGTGTGTGTGTGTGTGTGTGTGTGTGTGTGTGTGTATGTTGGGGGAGTTGGTGTACAAGGAGACACGGGGCGGCATAAAGCCTTCTCTCTAATGAGATTAGGTTTTGACTAGTGATCCACTCACTCCCCCTCTGGCCACCGTCCAAAGCCGCCACTGTAAAGTGAGGAGAGAGACGAGATACTTGAACTGCATCTGGTAACAATTACGTCGGGGTGGAAATCAAAGCACGCTGCTTTGTTAAAACCTTTCGGCGTGCGTAATGAGAGAGCCGGGCCTTTCCTCTCTCATCGCACGGAAGCCCCGATGTTAATTGTGGTGCGCGCAACAGACAGGGAGCGAGACAGGCAGCCACAACGAGACGGAGAAAGTAAATACTAGAGATGGAGAAAAGGAGTTGAGAAGTGATTGAAGGAGAACAAAATATTGCCTGTGTTGCAGAGAACCAGCGCTGCTAATGCAGACTTGAGTGCCGCGAGCACTTTGAACCGCGGGCCCTTCGATTCTTTGATTCTAGTGCTCTTCACGCAAGTGGTTAAGTATGCACTTCTAAGTGAATACCAGGGTGTAATTTGCTTGTCACAGGCTATGGGCACGTCATGGCAGAGCTCCAACGGTTCGCGAGCGTGGGCGTTAATGAACTTGTTGGGTGAGTTGTTTGGAATGACTGCTATTTGGAAAAGGCTCAATACAACTTGTTAAGACGGTGTTGTGATGCTGATTCATTTCAACTTCTGGCTGCGACAGTGTTCAGCTGGCTCACCTTGCGAGTCTCTGTGGCACCGCGGCGCAATGTGGCCCTGGAGTTTGTAGCAGGGACCGCCACTGAAGCGGCTTTGAGCGTTTTTGCCAGGCGTTTATACGTCTGTCTGTCTGTCTGTGGGCATCTTTTTGTCAAGTGTGATGGCGTCTCAGCCGGGCAAGGTACTGTCACAAAAGTTTACTGTGTAGTTGAGGCCAAGTTTGAAGATTGTGATGATTACCTCACAAGACCGTCGGTAGTTTATTTTTGGATTTCACCCAGATATATCAAGACTGTTTTTTAGAGCTGGGCCAAGATAATAATTTATTTTTTTTCCCAGCTGGTTAGATGTGAGGGTTTAATACTGGACCGGACAGGTGGTACTGAATTTCACCCCTAGCAGTTGCATGTGATGCAGCCGCCCCTAAAAGGAACATAATGAGAGCCCATGAATGAGAGCGTAGCAGCACTACAGTCCATCATGTCAACTGTGACACATCTTTAGTTTTTTTTAATTTCTCTCCATTGTCTCCATGAGTGTAACTCACACTATGAACTCAATGATGACATTTACAAGGAAACAGTTTCAAATGGCGATACCTTCATGAAGTCAGAATCTGCACTGATACGATGCACTGCTAATTTTATGTAAATGTGGCACGACACCCGCCCATATCCGTACTCACATGTGGTGGGGGTGTAGGAGCTGTTGCGTGGTGCTCCTTGCGTGCTGGGTGGGGGCGGCATAGTAGGGGGGGTCAACCTGGACTGTGTCTTGACGTCCGCAGGTGAGTCGGGCATGGTGGAGTGCTTCCCAGTGCGATCTGCGTGGAAGAGGAACAAAAAGGCATTTTTTAGGATTTTAACACCGAAACACGACAGGCACTCCACATCGGTGTGAATCAGAATGTATCATCATCGGCACTCGAACAGCGGCCGGATTCAACGCGATAACAAAGCACCTGCGAACTGCGCTCAGACAGACTGGCTGGCGCTGGAAATGGATGGACCCGCCGCGTCATACGTCTGCGTGGCGTGCCACGGCGACACTGATGCATATGCTCAGGCTGTCAAACGAGGAGCGAGAGCGACTCACAGACACGCTGACAGACGCCCGAGAGAGCAGCGTAAATCTGCAGCGAGTACGCCTCTCATTCCACCGCCATCTGTGCAGTCCTGTACGCCCGCTGTACAGAGCGGCGACCCCCCCCCACTAACGACTGCAGTGCTCATTACACACACACACACACACACACACACACACACTGCCCCAATGCTTGTATCTCTGGATACTATATCACATCTGTTCAGGGGCTGAAAAGCAACTACTCAATGTAGTCATTTAAAAAGAAAAACACACATGACAACTAACTGCTAACTTGTCCTCCACCTCTGATTTCACACGATGCTTATTTCAGGGATTGAAATATTAATCAAAAACCAGACGCTTTCTCTGACGACCCGCCCGCCAAATGCATGGAGAGCTTCCACTGGCGCGAGGGCTGCAGGATGAGATACACAACTTCCCCCGGCCGATAGCGGCGACGGGCCTATCGCAGAGTTAACAGACCGCTATCGAGCGACGTTTGCGGACAGAAAGAGGGGGGAAGAGAGTGGGAGGGGGAGAGAAATGAAAGGAAAGGACAGAAGAGAGGAGGAGGAAGGGAGGAGCTGCAAGAGAAACAAAAGCATTATCTGTAACACTGGGAATATACAGCTGTAATCATGGAGCGGGCATGTGCTTTGACTCAAACACACACACACACACACACACATACCGCTGTAATCAGGGTGCACATTCCACAAAAAAGAGGTGTCACGCAATTTTTCTCATGAGCCTACAGACGATGGAAATGCACCCTATTATCTCAGCTCATATTTTGCAGACTTTCTGTCATTGTTCGTGTTTCCGAGCGTCTACACCGCCACCGCCGCCTGGCTCCATGCTGTGAAGTTGAGGTGAAATGAAAGAGAGGTACTGATGTGAGGGAGACAGGAGGGCCTAAGCCTGTTAGCCAGCCCGCCCCCCCCCCCCAAACTCTCTCAGTTAGCACTCCGGCTGGCTGCTGCCGCCGAGGTGCACTGTGACTAAGTATTTTAGTCATGCCGGCTCGGCTTTTAGCAGGCAGGGCGAGCAAGAGATGGAGACGTCAGTGGAAGTCTGAGCGCCGAGGGCTCCAAACAGCTCCGTTCCCGCAGCTCGACGCTCAGGTCGGTTTTTATTGAGGAACAAGTGAGACGATATGCGACGTGATGATCATGTCACAAACTCTAACATGCACAGGAGCGGTAACGAACAGCCTCTGAGCTTTAAAGGTTCAGTTAGAAGAACTGGGACATACATGAAATGGGAAGGTTCGTTTCTTTTAACGAGCCTAAAAGCTGCATCAGTGTAAACTTCTTTTTAACTTAACATACTCAGGTTGGACAGAAATTGCCGTGGTTGTGCCCTTCCTTTAAACATTCTGACTTCAGAAGCGTTCTCTGGGAGGTCAGCATTTTTAACCGTTAAGGGCTATTATACATGAAAAAGGACGAGCGAGTGCTGTGAAGAGGCACTAAGCGCAAGACGTTACCCCCGTTTATTCGACGTCAAATTCTGTGAAACTCACACCCCGATGTGTTGAATAAATAAGGAATTCCAGCAAGCTTGTCTTTTCGGGAGTGCTTTCGTATCCTTCAGTTGGACAGGTATCCTCGGAGCCCAGCGCGTTTGAGATGCGTCCCGGCTCCGGCGCACATGAGTCGACCGATCAGCTCGTCATCAAGCTCTGCTGAAGCCTGACTGCGACCCATTCGCTTGAATCGGGCGTGAGAGAGCGCGCGAGGCAGCTGCGTCACACACAGCAACAGTAGAGCTTTCTTAAATCATTTAATTTAGTTATGAATCAGACAAAAAAAACAAACAAAAAAAAACACCAAAACCTCACAAATACCAATAATCAGAAAAATGCTGAACATCGGTTCCAAAGGCCCTGGCTGATAATTGGTGTGTCCATATCACTGGCTGGCGCTGCCACGCTTGCTCTGACATACACACTGTTAGTGTGTTTGCAGAAGCTTCCAAAGATCCTAAAGGCAAACAGAACCCACCCCATTACAGCGCGACGCTATCAGAGGACCAATTATCTCCCCTACAAACCACAGCTGACCGTCCCCCTCAGTAACCGCACACTCTCCGGAGCCGTCCTGGGAGGGGCCCGCCTGATAAAGTCACTGGGAAGTTTGGCTTCATCAGGCTCCCAGCGGACAGAGAAACAGACCTTAACCTTTCACGGTCACCGGGACCGGGTCCACCTCGGGCCGAATCCCAGAGGGATGCATTGCAGAGAGCAGCGCGAATGGGCACAGAGCAGAGATTAGCGGGGGGGCAGAGTGATTGGAGGACTGGAGTTGAAAGAGGAGTCAATGTGAAGAGACGATGGAGAGAACAGAGCGACTGCCCTCCTCTCTCTCTGTCACACACACACACACACCTTTACATCGATTCCTCCCGACCTGGCCAGACTGAGAAAAGGTTTACTCCTCTTATTCCACCACAGTAAAAAAAAAAAAGTCCTGACACGACTATTTATTTTATAAACTCTGGATATAGCGGAGTAGCTCGTGGAAACATATACTCTTTCCTCTGGCTGCCAGCTATCATATCCTGTGCGCCTGCCTAAAATATGATCTACCAAAATATAAGGTCATTAAAAAAGACGAGCGGGTGACAGGGCCCGAGGCAATTCATCATCTTCCAGTCAAACAAAAAAAAAAAAAGACCCCGCATGTATATACTTAACGAGCCCAAGTTAAATAGAGAGAAGTTACCGTACTGCACATGGTTCCACTTATCCCGCCTCACTGGACCTTTGAGCTTGCGCTCTCGCTCGTTCTGTGTATTTGGCTTTTCTAATTGGGCGGTGATTTTTGGCCGGGCGCACGTGATCCGGTGTCACATTAGGGGCCAAATCATCTCGTAATTACCTTAATCTTTGTGACAAGATAGCGGAGTGGATCAAGTGGATGACTCACAATAGAATTTGAAATCAGACGCTGACCTCCAGCTGTACCCAGAGTGCACGGCGTGCAGCGTAATCCCTTTTAAAAATGAATCAGTTCAAAGCAGCAGCGCGGGGCGCTCTAAGGGCATCGCTCCTCGGAGTGTGAAAATGCTTTTACGAAAATTCAACACTTGTTGACTTTAAAAGTCAATTTAAGTATGATGTGAAATACGTAAACGGGGTTTAAAAAAAAAAAAAAGCACAAAGGTCTGGCCCCGAGATGCACCTGAACTCCTGAGCGGTGCTGCAAGCCCCGCGGCAGCATGAAAAGATGGGTTTGGTTAGGGGCTTGTAATTGGGGGATTAACACCCGAGGTCAGCGCTGTGATTGGATGGCAAATCATCGTGTGGAGATGAGAGAAGCATAAACCCCGCAAGCATGTGAAACTCCACAGTCCCCTAAAGGGAAGGAGATGTCGGATAAAGAATGGACGAGCGTGAAACGCATGCACGCGACTGATCCACGCGCGCGCTCTCTCACCGCCTCCTGTGATTCATAACGCAGCATCCTCTCGGTTTCTGATATGATTGAGAGCGCCGCAAAGCATATGAGCAGAATCAAAATCGATGGCTACATACTAACCAACGAGGGCCGCATCCGACCGCTCACCCAGCAGTCGCTATGCCACTTAGATCGATAGCAGTACTCGCTCTGCAACGTAATTTACCCAGTCTCAAGAATAAAAAAATAAAATAAAATACGTCTTACAACTGGAGCACATTACGGAAAACAGCTCCTGCTTGTGTGCTCTCAATCTTCACGAGCTAATATAGCATGCATATTTTAAAAACACAACAATGTACTGTATGTGCGGGTGACAGCCAGACGCGCCCTGGTTTCACTGCAGCAACAGTGCGAGGCAGAACAAGAGCAAGTGCTCGCCGCCTCATGCATAATTCAGTTCAAAAAAACACCACCTACGCGCGCAACCTTAAACAACCTTGAAAACAAAGTCGGGCGTCTCCTCCGGTCTAATACATCGGTTAAAAGTTAATGGCTTAACTTAATGCACGTCTATCGTCCATTTATTAGCCCCGTTACAGTTACGTAGTTGAGGCGAGGCTGCAGATCTGCGGCCGCGCGGTGGATGGTGTTCCGCGCCCGGACAGGTATTGATGTGCGGGGCTTTAATGGAAAGGGGGCCGATGAGTGCTTTGACTTTGCCTAACTCGCTTTTACGACTTCTCAGAAGTGCTGTTGTCCAGGAATTAATGGATCGAAGAGGATGAGGACGGTTTGCTGAAGAGGCTGCAATTAGCCGTAAAGGAACAGAGGAGAGGCCTTTTGAAACGCGTGCTGACTCGCCGGCGCACTCCGCGCGGGCAGAGGTGCCAAACCTATCGACGTTCATGCCTGCGGATGACAGTGATTAATGCCCCACAGCAGCCACTCGCCGTGCGGTTTCATCTGAAGCATCGTGAAGGAGCTCTTAGCGCAAATATTTGTAGTCTGAGTGGCCTGAGTGAGAGTCGAACCCAGGAGAGTACCACGGCTGCAGTGATGCCTCATTAAATGTAGTTGGTATATTGCCGCTCCGCTATCATATTGTACATGTCAAAGGTAATTACACTGATATCCGACTGAATTACGAGCTCCCGGGAGGGGCGAGGTTGCGTTCGCTTTGTCTACACAAAGTTGGGATTACGTTCAAGAGCGGAAGTGCTGCTGCAGCGCTGTTGCACAAACACCACTCGTCTGCAACAGTTTCGGCTTGTGGATTTGGAGAAAATATCCAAACTCAGAATTTTAGTGCCTACAATATCAATGTGGTAACAATGCACCCTCAGAAATATGTATCATTTCCATAACTGAATAAAGAAGCTGTGAGGAAGAGAAGGTCCCCAGAACACGGTTTGAAGCAAGAAAGGCGGCAAGCCAAGTGTTTTTTTTCTTTCTTCCCATCTTTCAAATGACTGGTAGTCCACATAAACCGCCGTATTTTTCGTCTTTACCACACCCTTTCTCAGGATTTGAATACGCTAACCGCCCTCACATCTCCCCAAACGCGCTCTCAAAGTCTCCGTGTTAAAAAGTTGATCTGCTCTTATTTGTTGCTTCTTTAATCTCTGTTACAATCCCCCTCTCTGACTCACAGGCCGATCCTAGAAATGAGGCAGAACCCCGGGACTGCTACCTGCCACTCACAGGGATGTCTTCACGCTTACATCACCCGTTTGCATCGTCCGTGATTACGTGATCCCCGATGTTTGCAAAAAAAATCTCTCTTTCTTTCTTCGCCTTCTTTTCTCCCCCCCCGCTCGCACTTCTCTTCCAGCCGAGCTCAAAGAAAGGAGATTTTTATCCCCCCGCTGACTTTTGATGCACGCCTTACACGAGGGTTACATCACTCGCCTAAAACAAGGTTGTTGCAATGAACGATATCTAGAAGGAACGTGGTCCCTGAGAAACAGCTCAATATGTTACAGGGAGGACTTCGCTAACCCACAACTCCGGGGCAGGAAAAAAAAAAAAAACAACCCACAATGTTGTACCAGAAGCGTATACATTTCATCATCACACACGCGGCCACGAGGTCATTCTCGTGTTGAAATCACCTTGCGAAATGGGGACAGCGTTGCCCAGTCTTGATATGTGAGATTATTCATGGAGGCTACAATGACTCCAAAGTCTACAATACAGCAATCTCAATTACACACTTCATAAGCTAGAACTGCCGCCGCGTGTGCTTGCACGGGTGCATGCGCGCTCCGCGATCGTGCAGTTTGAGACCCGGAAAATGATGTGATAACAGTGGCAGTAATATGCCACTCGAGAGTACTTCACACAGGCAAATCCCATTCTTCAAAACGACAATGGATTTCAATCACGCTGGGCGAATTTTCCAGAGTTGGCGGCTGTGACATAAACAATTTACGGCGCGCCGGCGTCGCCCGTGCGAAGCGCAAGATTGCATTAGTCAGACATAAGATCTCATCATTACGGGAGTTAAATGGAAAAATGCATATAGGCTGACCCGCTTACGGACGGCGCGCACGCGGGCGAGAAACACATCATCTCGACGTGCATGATACCGCCGGCGCCCACATTGGTATGTAGGTGTTGAAGTGAGAACCGCGATGCAGCGGCGCCGCAGGAAGCCTGGGAATTGAGCACTAATGTCCACAACATGCCGATGTCTGTGCAAAATGGTGCCTCTGGGTGCGTTATACCCTCACACACACACACGCACAGAGCACAGAATAATGTGTGAGGAGAGGGAGCGGGACAGAAAGGTAATGGAATAGATGAAGCGATACAGCGATGGTGTGATAGCGGCTCGCGGTGATTGCTCTGTGTGCTGCGTGCAGATGTGGGGAGAGAGGGAGAGATGAATGGAGGGAGCGAGGGAGGACAGATGTGCTCAAGAACGGAGTTGAGGGACAGGTGAGGCGATTGAGATTCAGACCACGAGCACACGGGGGGTGGGGGGGGAAACAAGAGAAATCTATCGGTATGCAAGTGTAGTAACCCCTCTTCTCTTCCCATCATCCCTCTCCTCTAGACCATGCTCACACACACACACACACACACACACACACACACACAATCATCGGCAGCCAGATGGAGCAGTATGCCGAGCATGTCCCATCAAACTCCACCCGCTTGTCAAGAAGATGTATGGATGCAACGCCCTACCACATACACACACAAATACATACACACACCAGTGCATACACAGCTGCAAGGATGCATGCACAAATTGCAAAACAAAACAACACAACTCTCTCTCGCCCTCTCTCTCTCTCTCACACATACACACACACGGATCTAATTTCCATCATCTTATTTATCTCCCTCCCCAGCAGATGCAGGATGCGGAGGGGAGCAGCGCACCGTCTATGTGTCCCTTTGGACTCCCCCCCCCCCATTCTTTTCCCTCTTCATCTCTCCTCTGTTTTCTCACAACCCTCTTTTCCCCTCCTCCCATCTCCCCTCCTCCCCCCGCTGCGAGCACTCACTGGCGAACATACGTTGAAACACTGAAGCTTCCTGTCGTCCGCTTGGCTGCTGCTTCGTCTCGTCTCACAGCAGCCTTACAGTAAATGATGCAGGGACTTTGGGCACAGTGTGATGCAGTCTCAACATGCCAGTGCGTGCCTTGGTTTTTTTCTTCTTTTTTTTCAACAAATCAGCATATTGGCTATGGCTCATCATAAATGTAATACTAGTGTCACTCCTTTTGCACAGTACACTATTTGATCACCTTCTCGCCGTTATGTGTATTTAGATTGTTAGGATACACTTTCCGTCTATTCAATTAAAGGCACATTTTATTGGAAAACATTCAAAAGTTCAATGAAATGATCAGCAGAATGTGAAGAGCAGTTCTGACAGTATGACGTCTGTGTATTGTGTTTGCAAAGAAGAATACTTAAGTTAGCATGCTAACCAGCTTGCTCCAACCCGTCCCAGTCGAAAGCTCATGTGCTAGTGGTGTAAACGCAGACAGGCACCCAGTTCTCTGAGCTCCTAGTTTCGACTGCTAGCTGAACTAGCTAACCAGCTAACGGAAGCTGGAGTTAGCGGTACCTCTAGGGATATGCTTCTGTCTTAAAAAAAAAAAACTAACTGGAAAAAGTACTTCAAATTAATCATGAGGCTATAGTAAGAGTAATAGTCATACTAACAGTCCATATTCATAACAAACTACTGAAGCAATTTGTCACTCAGCACACCTAATTATAAAACAAGGATGATCTGTAAGTCTGTCAGTTTGTTACGTGCATATCCAGAGAGCCGTTCATCCGATCTACTTCACATTAGGGCAGGTTTGTCGCTGAGGACCAAAGGAAGCGCAGTGTCAAATTTGGTGCACTTATATATAATGTAAATTATTGTGGTGCGACAGTTTGCTATAGTAACATGTTGCAGTTAGAGAAAAAACAAACAAAAGCATAAGGTTAAACTAGTCAGGTTGAGTGGGGAGACGCTGTCAGCACAGGTTTTCTAATTCTTCAGCAGGAACTGGAGGTTAGATATAAAGTTCCTGTAGTATGCTAGCTAACATCAGTGACAAGGACGAGAACGTATAGTGCTCCGGGATGCCTCTCGTTTTTGCTGCTCGGAAAGTGGCAACGTAATCATCTAAGTCCTTAAAATCAAACGTGTTTAACATTATTGGAGTGGCTCCGATGATTCTGTGAGAGGTTCAGGTGCACATTAGCAGATGACCTGTGCTGAAGAGCATGTTATAAATGGGCACCGCATTAGTTACTAGGGGGGAAAAAAATGGTGTACTTTTTACAGCCTAATGTTGTCCTGACAACTGGTAGAGCTGGTGGAGCTGTTATATTGTTTAATGGGATCCACTCACTGAATATCATGTACCGTTTTCCCTCTCGAACCTCCAGTTATAGAGTAGGAATATGCTCCATCTGGCAATCTGAATAATGGATCACAGGAAAGGTGAGTTTCTCCTTAATACTGGAGGAATGCTGGGGTTAATGTTCCCTACATGTGAGTATATGTACCTTAAGTACATGATAAGAGTAATCGCTTTTTACATCAAAAACACTCAATAACAATTAATAATACAATAATACAACCCACAACAATGCAGACGTATATTCAGAGAATCTTCAGCATCCAGAATGAATGTTTTCCTTTATCATTACGCCTAATGTTTTCAGTTTCAAGTGTACTTTGTCTCCATTTCAGCTAATAAGGACACAGTCTTTCCCCCGATGGCATAAATACGAGGCTGTTAGAGTGAGCGAGCGATGGTACAATGCAGCACCAGAGCCTTCGCGAAAACAGATCTGCTCCTGAGCAGTGTTGACAGTCCCTCGCCATATCTCTATTTTCCTCTCAGTGTAACATCGTGTGTTTACACTTTGTCAAGCCAGCAAAGACATAAGGAGATTTCTCAATCGCACATAAAGGTCTGAACACCATCTGTACTGTCACACAAACAGTCGTGTGCGCGCGCATGCACATACGCGCACGAACACAAAAGTACATAAACTAAACACACAAATCCTGCTAAACACCTCCAACGGCATGAACACTCAAAACACACACACACACACACACACACACACACATACTGGACAATAAAACATATGTGGCGTACAACATTAGGATTCCTCTACTCTTTTTCAAGAAATAGATTTACAGCTATGTCTGTTTTACCCATCTGTTGAAATAAAGTCTTTCTTGCAGAGAGAGGGAGAGGGAAAGAGGAAGCAAGTGTTAAGGAAGAATAAAAATGATTCACAGTGCCCGTTACGCGTCCTCTCAGATCGAACCGATTCCTGCCACATCTTGTTGCCAGGCAAAAATTGAACTACGGGGTCTTGTAAAATAAAGACAGGCTGCAGGAATGGGTGGTGGAAAGAGAAAAAAAAAAAAACATGCAGGGAGAGGGTGGAGGAGGGAAAGAAGTGGGTCAGGGGGAGGTAAAGGTAAAGAAAACACGAGGATATGTATGGTGTGACAGAAAGAGGGAGAGCTGAACTAGAAACACATTTGCCATCCTCGTGATTTTTCCACAGCCGGGCTCAACATATTTACAAAACTCCATCAAAAGCATTGTATATTTATTTAAAGATGGCCCGTTGTTACCATTATGATGTCAAAATAATGATAGAAGTGAAGTGTTGATTTTTTTTGGGGGGGGGAAGAAGTGGGGCAATACAAATTAGATGTGAGCCATGTTTTGGCCATGTGATGGAAGCCAGGCTATTCAAAAGCTCCTTCTGTATACAGTTTGGTTCATTTCTGATGCCATGCTGACACAGAGCCAAGTGAACCCAACTGGATCTGGGAGTTTTCCCAGGCAAGACTCCACGCCAGCGGAGATGGACTCATACAAAACACTTGACACACATCCTAATGCTGACAGCACATGGCTCCACTCTCTGTATGTGTTGTGTGATTGTGGATTAGTAGTGTAGAAGCACATTTCAAGGAGACATATTCTGCTCATTTTCAGGTTCATAATTTTTTGGTTTGGGTTGTTATTAGAATTGTTTTTCATGCATTGATGGACAAAAAATACTCAAATTCTCCCATAGTGTCCAGTGCGGCAGCACTGTATTCCCCCTATGTCTTAAACACTCTGTTTTAGCCCCTGTCTCTTTGAGGCCCCTCCTCCTGAATGCTCAGTCTCATCTGATTGGTCGGGTCACACGCGCCCGAGCAAGCACCCCTAACAAACAGCAGGGCAGCTGTATGTAATCAATTGCCAAACTAGCCATTATAGGCATTAATTCTGTGAATGTGTGACATGGTGAGGAAGCGTGATGTCACAAAGTCACAGAGTTATTGGCCAGACTACCGATGAGGCGTTTCATGAGCAGTGTTTTCTGTGGGAGAAAGGAACATCTGTAAGTGGGGCCCTTTATGATATTTTACACGCACAAGGACATATATAAAACACTGAAGGAAAGTGGGGGGGAAAAAAAAAGAAAATCATTAGAGGTCTCCTTTAAGATAATTCTAGTAAACAACAGCAACCTCACTTCATTGCAGGCTGTTTACTTTTTGCACTTGTGGGTCTACAGATAACAAACATACATGCTACATACACATCCACAAACCTCTTGCTTCACCCATGGTGTGTAAGCACAATTTAAAATCACAGATGCATCCAATCCATCTTTAAACACAAACATGCTGATACACACCGGCACAAACACACACACGCGCCCATGTGTAGCATTTGCATCTTTTCCCCGTTGGGTTTCCTTAGGCTAGATGAGACCCTCTCTCTCAGCCAGTTTGTAGCAATGTGTACATGCTTGAGGGAATCATATAACTGTCTTCGAGAGTGAAATCAATTTTCAACAGACAGTAAAGCCCCTCATGTTTTACATGACAGTTATCTTTTACTATGCGGAGAGAGACAGAGGCACCAGGGATGGGATGGATGGAGTGATAGGAGAGTGCGGTCGCTGTGCCTGATGGGTAGGAAAACAGACAGGGATGAAAGGGTGAAACAGATGTGGAGATCTACAGTAGAGAGAGGGAAGGGACGGGAGAAGGGACGAGAGGATGCTGAAGACTGAAAAGCGAGAGATAACATTAGGCGCCTGTGAGAGACAGATGGGGAAATCAAACGCGAGCGGCAGAGGACGAGCGCAGAAAGAAAAGAGGGCAGAGGCTAACAGTAAGGGAGGAGGGTGGTGGTGCTGGGGGGGGGGGGACGATCCTGTCCGCCTGGTGTTTTCAAAATATCACATGACGGCTGCCATGTGTTGGAAATTACTGCCGGTTAACTATCTTCCCCAAAAACCGCTCCGAAAAAATATGTCTGCAATTTCTGAAATGTGTTCCAGGGCTCCGCTAAGTAGAACCAGATTTGCAAAACAGAAAAAAAAAAACCTTGCCGCCCCTTTGCTGGAAACCGCTACTCTCTTTTCTTTTCTTTTTTTCTTTTTTACGCTCTCCTCCACCCCTCCCTCCCCTCCCCTGCAGGAGAAGACGTTTAAAACACGGGGTCTTAGTCACATCTGGTGACCGGGGAGCCGGAGAGTGGTCGTCGGTGTGACCTCGCATGAGGGCATTTCCAGGCTTCCGTGGTGTGTGTGTGTGTGTGTGTGTGTGTGTGTGTTTGTATGGTTTTGACCATGCTTTGCTAATGGCTCTGTGTGGCTGAGAGTGGAGTCTGGCTGGAGGCGAAGGCGGCACAGGGACGGCCTCCGCACACACAGATGCAGTACTACCGCTACGACCATTCCAGGTCAGCGACGCGTCTTTGTCTCCTTTCATCTAACCATCACCCACTTTCTCCTCGGCTCTTCGTCCCCATCGTTTCTCCTTTCACTGTCTCGGCTCTCTGTCACCCCACGGCCACCTGAGTCCTCCGACGGCATTTGAATGCCTTGTATTCTGAAGTAAATATGATTTCCTGTAAACTGGCCTTATTAGACCGGATTTGTTTCTTCCTATAATGGGTTTATTTACTCGATTTGCAGCTCAGTCAAGATTTCTCTTAATACTTATCTAGAAGGTAACTCCACCGAGTGTGTCTACAGTTCTCGGGGAGCACAACTGATTGATGTCACTCGATGGCAGTTGCATTTTGGGTAATGTAGACGCCAGGTTTTCAGGGCCCTGCACTCCTATAAACCAGAAATATTAAGTTTTTGTGTCCACGTATTCTTCTTCCCTTTCAAAAGATTACATGCAGCTTCTTCTCAAGCCACAAAGGACTTCATACTATTTTGTTTCACACGTTTAGTCGCATTCCCCAAGACCTGTAAACACACTTAAATGTGTAAATTGGTAGGGTTTGCCTTTCATTTTTCTCTTAGATGGTCCACTTTTTGAAGCGTCGCTGCTGCGACGGGACCCCAAATACTATAAAACAGTGCAATTTGTCTTCTTTAAGAACTTGAACAGGGAATCTCACTTTGAAACTTAAATCCAGCTAAGCAACAACTTTGCCTTTTAAAAAAACGTTTCAGTTTGTCCTCTGTATCAAGTGAGAATGTATCTGAAACGTGTGGGCTGCTCTCCGCTCTGTTTTCTTTGCCTTCTGCGAGTCTCAACTAACCAGAATCCTCAGTAAAACTTTGCTCAGACTTCATGAAAGCTGCCTCCTCCCTGCGGGACACATGTTGCCGCCTTTGTTCCGCGGGAGGCGCCGCGGATCACTGTCCTTCCCACATCCACCTCCCACTGCCCGTCAGACGGCTGCAGCTTCTTAACCAGCGCAACTCTGAACTCTGTCCGCACACCCACCACCGCCGCCGCCGATACTGCTAATAGCATCATCACGACAAATCCCATTGTTTTGTTTTTCTGTGGAGTAAACACAAACACGCACACACACACACACACACACACACACACACACAGGCTCAGACACACAGCCTAACCGCTCTCCAGTGCTACAGATGGATGCCACCACTCTCTCTGGAGCGTTGCCAGCGCCAGCTAGTGAACAGCTTGCCTGGCACAGTGCTCTGCGTGTGTGTGTGACTGTGCGTGCGTGTGTGTGTGTGTGTGTGTGTGTGTGCGCCTGCAGAAACAGTAGCGAAATAGCCTAGCGCAGATGGGTGGCCAAAATACTCCCAACCCCCCCTTCCCCCCCCCCCGCCCCCTCCAACACCGCCGCCGCCGCCACCTCCTGCATTCACACCAACACACCAGAAAACAGACACATGCGCGCACACACATATGCTTGAGAACGGACACACACATGCGGACACACACACACACACACACACACACACACACTCAGTGTCTCAGTTCTGCTTAAGTGTTCCCGACCTGGCACACGCTGCCGCTTGCACAGCTGCTTCCTCAGAGGCGCACACACTTATAGACTCGCTCGCACACACAACGGAGGATTGCAGTCACACAAGCACACACACACACACACACACACACATCTGTGCTTAGTTTACACTTCCTGTTTCAGTCATGGGAAGTATAAAGTCCACACACACACACTCACACACGCTGCCACCACTACCACACATAGACATAGACATATGCATTCCTGTGCATCTGCCATACAGACATCCACACACACACACACAATAATACGGTGCTTTATCCTCAGTAGCTATTCAACCTTGTATGTATCTGCTTGTTTTCTCGACACACAGAGAGAAAACATCAAGGCACTCAGTTGGAAAGCCTCCAGTGCTGGCAGCCTGCCAGCGGAGGCCTATAGATCAGCATGATCATAGGAGTGTGTTAAGACACATCACTGTTTAATGATTTGACAATGAAATTAAGACATGAAAGCTCTTGCTGGAACAGCCGAACCAACAGAACGCAAGCGCAGCGCAGCTGTGTACAGCTGAGGCCGCATCGGCGCTCCGGGTGTGACGGGCGATCTGATGCCGCGTCACGCTTTGACTCGCGCTGTCGTCGGCGGGAGGACTCACGTGCACTCAGGGCGAGAGGGGCGCCCTCTCTGGGAACGAGCGAAGACGGAGGAAAGTCTGACGACCGAGCGAGTCAGTTGGTCGACAGCCCGCCAGTCGGTCGATGAGCTTAGGCGGCTGGCAGCAGGTACCCTCGCCCCGGTACATAGGGGAGAGCATGGTGGCTGGCAGTGCCAACTGTGCACCGGGTAGTCGTGCCAACTCTGCCAGCCTTGCAGTGTCTGTTTGCCAGTGCCATCTGGGAAGAACAGCTCCGCGCACGCACAGCTCAGAGGGCACACACACGCGCGCGCACATGCATGGATGCACACAAGAAAGCAAGGGCAAGAGATGCGCTCCGCATACATGCAGCATGCGCACGTATGCATGGCATGAGCACACATACACACACGCACGCACACACGCGTTCACAGCCGGCCGCTGACAGCTCGCCATCTGCGCGCTGCCTCTGACTTCTCCCTCTGCTTCGTTCTCTGCCCTTGTTTTTGCTTTCATAAACTCTCCGTCCCTCTCCTCCACTTCCTCGCGTTCTCGTCGGCTCGATTTCGCCAGACTCCCGCGTTATGTCACGACCACCTGCGCGTCGACGCTTGCGTTGTATTTACTCGGAACGTGGCGTGTACGATTAAGATGTGTCGCTGCCTGACAGGCCCCTTTTTCAAATTACCTGGGAGCGAATCAGACGGAGAGAGAGTCCACAGAGGCTCTCGTCTGAACCCCCCTTATCCTCCCTCTCGCTGGAAGACAATGAGAAGCGTCCTCAGGTGGATGACTAGATTGAAATACACATGTGTATGCGGTGCAGCCTTGGCAGTATACAAACTCAAGACAAGAGTATTTGTCAATTCAGCTGACAAATTCGTGATCCACGATCCAACTAGAATCTTTTCCCCCAATTTTCAAATGCCACGCAGACGACAGCCAGACTCGGAACAGCCTTCTTATTTCTCCGTTTGCACCATTAGAGCAGCAACACGTGAGAGGTTTTTTTTTTTTTTTGGTAAAGCATTCAAAAATGAGCAAAAATAAAAACGGCGCGAAGATCTGAAGTACATTTTTATTGAAGTTAGCTGTCTGACGGCCAGTGCAGGCAGATCTGGCTGCGTGGTTAGCTTAGCTCACTGGCGAATGGCAGCGGCTGGCGGTTACTCTCTGGAATGCGACAGTCGGTGCTCGCGTATTGCACCTTTAAAGCCCAATATTGCATCAAATATATTTCGTTCTTGGCGTACGCTTCCTGTCCGCCATGCCTACAGCTAAGAGTCACGTCACCACGGAGTTATTCATCCACTCGGCATGACTCATGTTGTTGCGTGGATCCTCTAGTCGGTGACGTTCTGTGACGTTTGGAAACAAGGGACATTAAATGACACAATCTCTGCGATTCACCTTGCGGACGCCTTCGAGGCCCGTCGCAATCAAATGCCAACCGGAGGGACAGGCGACTCACAACGCAACAAAAGGACCGAATGTGTGGTAGACGGAACAGAAGGGAAAAAAAAACCGTCTCTCCGTCTCGGCCGTATCACACAGCCTTCCTCTTCCTCTTCAGACGAGAGCGAGGAACAAAAGAGCGAAAAAAAAAAAACCCAATACAGAGAGAGGCAGAGATGGAGTGACAGCAGCGGTTTAAACGAGAGGAGAGCAGAGAGAGGAAAATAAAGAGGAGGAGGAGGAGAGAAGTGGGAAGGTAATATGAGTTCAGAACCGTGGAATTCACATCAAAGAGCAGCTAAAACAGGTCACTGTCTTTACCAGAGTTTCGCCTTGGGTGAAGCTCTCCCCTCACATGTTTCTCATTTAAAAACCCAGCCGAACCACCGTTTGAAACGAGGGCCAAGGAAAGACACAAGCGCTATACACCATGTCATTTCTTTTTTTCTTGGGTGTGTGTGTGTGTGTGTGTGTTCGCATGCGATTTGGCTCACCGGAAAAAAATGTTACTTTTTTCCAGATGCAGTCCAATTCATCTTTATATTTGTATCCCGGCATCGCAGTTTAACAGCTTGAGTTTTGGAGCGCCGCCGAGCTTATTCGCTCTCCTCCCGGCCCTGCAACACAACGGCCGTAATATTTTCAATCACAAATCTCCCCTCTCCTCTCCTCCCTGTTCCTCGCTCCATTTATTCCACCCCCCCCCCCACCAGCCACCGGCCACCGCTACCTTGCAATAACTGATTGTTTCTCTCGCCATCAACCCTCCCCCCTTCGCCACCTCCTTTCCAGCAACTGCATCTCCGCTCCCTCTTTACCACTTGTACCCATTTGCGCCACTCGTCCTCGTCGTGCCTCTTCGGTTCTTCTCTCCGTCCAAGCCGCCCCCCCCCTCGAAAAAACACCACATGCTCTGACAGCGGCAGGAGAAGTAGCCTCATTACAAACAAGGAAAATCCATTTGGAGCAGCCGTCTGCTGCCTCTCTGCCCCCCCCCCGAACTCTCCAGAGAAGAAGTGCCCCACATCTCTTCCTCTTTCCAGCGCTCTCCTGCTCCTCGCTCCCTCTTGGATTTCCCCTCTTTCTAATTATTTCTTCTCTGTTTCTCTTCCACCGTCTTACCTGTTTCTCGAGCCACTTCCTCCCTTGTCTTTGCACGACCGTCATGTTCGGCCTCCGTGTTGGTGTCATTTTATTACGTGACATTTTGATATGGAAATTGTGCGTCCAAAATATTGTAGCTTTATCATTTTTAATGAAATAAACCCGTTAGATTAAAACTTCACAAAGATATTAGAGGTTTAAAGGTGCAATATGTAAGTACTGGCCACCACTCGAAGTCACACTCCAAACAAATAGGGGGCAGCGCATCACAAGAGTGACTGCTAACTGCTGGAAACAGTTAGCTAGTTAGCTGAGTTAGCCATGCAGGTATTATGAGGAAGGATGGGCGGTGGCTAGCGGCTACATTAGCATTTGTTAAGAGTCGTGTTTGTGTCCACCTGATGAATGAAACCCAATGCTGTGGTTTGAGCTCTGTTTTTGTACTTCTGGCTACTACTTAGCAGCTAAATAGCCGCTGACACTGTCCGTCTGACCTGTGTGTCTGGGCTGTGAGTGTTCAGTGTATTCAGTTCCCCTTTTTTTTTTCTCTGAGAGCAGCTGCAGCTGGAAACGGCATTGATGAGAGCAGCGAGAGCGGACCAGCATTGTAAAGTTGAGACCATAAAAAGCATAACAATGTGCTGAAAGATGCTAAAAAGAACAAGCTCTGTCGCGCTGAAGGGAGAGCTGGTCACAGCTCTCCACAGGCCTCCCCGTTCACGTTACAAGTTGCGCTGATATAAAACAAGGATAACGACCGCAGCAGCTTCAATGTCAAATTATTTCCCCCCCGGCGCCACACTTGTTTCGTTTACGTGATACGGAAATCAGATGTTGCTACGGGGCTAAAACAGGGCAACGACACTGAAGCCGCGCTACAATCGGAAAATGGATCGTGCATCCCGTCCCTGATGGAGACGTCTCTCTTTTTCTTTCTTTTTTAAATTTTTTTTTTATTTAGTGACCTAAAACTTAAAGTGTAGGTCCGTTCAGTTAAACTAATGGATTGGATCGATTCTAAGCAGCGGTTCTTGCAGTTAGGAAATGAATCACTGCACCGCTTCCTGTCATTTTCTCTTTTCTCCTCCCCCCCTCCACATCCCTCTCCTCGTCTGCCGCTGCAGGCCCCCACCCCCCCGCTCTGTCTTCTAAAAGCTCTTCTTCATTTCTCCTCACCCCTCGTTCCTCCCTCCAGTGCTCTCTCTCTCTCTCCCTCCCTCGCTCGCTCGCTCGCTCCTTCTGCTCTGCCATCATCACAACATCTGATTAACATATGTCTGGGCTTTCACTCCCTGTCAGCTTGCAGGCATCTGCACACACACACACACACACGTGCGCACCCACGCACAGGCGCACGCATTTTTCGCACGGTCTCATGCGCCGCGTCTCATGTTGGGGGGGGGGTGAAGGTGGAAGACGAAAAAACAAAAAAAGGCGCTGAAAAAAAATTTCCCCTGAACCTCCTTTAAACGGCGTTTACCTTCCCTTTTTTTTTATGTGTGCGTGCGTGTGTTTTGCGTGCGAGCGTGCGTGTGTGTGCGTGCATGCGCCCGCCACAGTGAGGACGAGAGACAAAGCATCTTAACATTATTGCCAACAAGCCTCACGCTCCCTAGTGAGCTGCTTAAAATGCCAGTAATGGAGGAGAGAGAGAAAGGGATAAAGTAATATAATAAGAAACGGAGAGAGACGGATGAGAGTGAAAATATGCCTCTGTGTGTGTGTGTGTGTGTGTACGCTCACAAACAACAGCGATGGCTCCCACCAGCTCCCTCGGGACCCGCGGCCCCTGAAAATTACTCCCATTCACACACGCGTGCTCTCTCTCTTTAAGCTCATATTCCCTTTCATAAACAGACACTGATACGAAGGATTTGGTTTACTCAATAAGCAGCAGTTGGGAGCTTAACTTCGTATCATCCAGTTATCGTAATCAGAGATCTGCCATCGACCACTTCTTCGGCCCCCGGTGCCAGGAAGGCTAACCAGCAACCACCACGGCCAGTCGGACTACGGATTCATTGGCTCGCGGCACCGGTGGGATGCCGCTGAATTCTCTTCTTCAAGTGAATTGTTCTCTCTCCTCTGTCCCAGATTGCCTGGAATCAGTCCCACTTTCACCATCTCGTCCGCAACAACAACAAAAAAACAATACAAAACATGTAATAACAGGGAGACAGACGCAGGCAGCCAAACAAATACTTCAGCGAGAGGCTCGCCTCAAACACATAATCCAACTGACGGCAACAAAAAACTTAGCAAAGCGTCCAAATAGCGATGATTGTTTGCATCAGGCTGCGTTTTTTCTGGTTTTTTTTTGTAATGCCTGTAATTCCACCTGTTTGTTACAATGGCGTTCCCTGCCATTTGAACACTTTTGTTAAAAAGGGACAAATACATACGGAGGCGCTCGCGTCGCCAAATGCCACGTTCGGAATTGTATGGGATATGAGGCGTGCTGTGTTAAATGACTCTCTGCGAGCGCGAGTGTGTCTGCGAATGCGCATCAAGGGCTTGCTTTATTCAAGTTATTAAACAAGTCGACTCGGCGGGGAAAGCGGCAGCACAGCCCCGGCTTTAAGGAGGCGCGCTGCACCCTTGTCTCCTCTCCTAACGCCCCTCCACCGGCGCCACCTTCACCCCCTTTTCAGGCCGTTAAAGAGTCATTCCTCCACATATGGGTTAATATATGTGCTTAAATTCAAAGCAGGCGACTAAAAGGCTCTCCTCACACAGGCGCATTAACAAACTGAATAGGCGCACAATGCTGATGAGGAGAAAACGTTTTGCTAAGGGGATTTCAATGGAGCGCTGAGGCTGTTTTGTGTGGGACGGAGCCGTCCTGTGTGTGCCAGCCAGTGTGTGTGTGTGTGTAAATGCGGGTGGGGGGGGGGTTAACTGGCTTCAATAAGAAAGAATGGGAGTGACTTTTTTGTGGAAGACTTGATAAACTCAATGGAGCTTTGGAGGGCCCACTCAATGATGAGTCAATGAGGTGGACTTGAATAGTGGGGGTGATGGAGTGAGACACACACACACACACATACACTGAAGTCCCATGAGACAGCCTCTGGCCGCTCGGCATGTGCAGGCTAAATGGCACAGAGAGAAAAGAGGCGAGCTATATGCAAACGGATGTAAATACAGGGTGGCGTTTGGACGCCGCATCCTTGCACAACCAAGACATGTCTGCCTCCTTCCCCTCTTTCACCTCTTCCTGTCTTCCCTGCGCGTGCTCAGTCTAAAACTGATGTGTAGGTATGTGTGTGTGTGTGTGTGTGCACACAGACCCCCACACAGTTTACACCCCAGTGGAGACCATTAGCGATTCTCCGCCAGACACTCAGGGAAGACGGTCTGAGAGAGACACGGGGAAAAAAGAGGCGAAAGTGTAGAGGAGGATGAGGTGGGTGGGTGGGTGGGTGGGGGGGAGTTAGAATCAAGAGAAGAAGGATGAGAGGGAGAGAGAGAGGGAGAGTCGATGACAGACTGGCAGACTGATGTACAGACACACACACAGATGGGAAGATAAATGAACGGATATTCTGGCAGGGCTACACAATGCGGAGAGAAAAGGAAGGGGGAACATCAGGGCGAGCGTCAGTGCTCTTCCTCCTCTCTCCTCTTTCGCAGTCAAAGGATCGACCGACGATGGCCTCAGCTTCAGTGCAATCTGATGTAACCCGCCAGAAACACAGTCTCAATGCTGCATATCAAACGCCGCCGTACCCCAGTCATCAAACCTGAAGGAGGACGCTCTGTGAAATCTGTCCAAAAAAAAAAAAAAAAAGGGTCCGACTTTACGCCGGACACCGAGTGCATCTAACAAACTCCGGGCCGAGCGAGTCGTTAATTAAGGGGTGTGTTAACAACCTCGTACACCCCCCCCCCCATACACACACTTAAGTAAAAATGCATAATTTATGGCCAAGATGGAGTGGAGAGGAAACGAGGGAGGAAAAAGGAGACACCTATATGAGGAAGCAAGGTCGCAGGACGGATTAGAGGAAGAAAGGGAGGTGGAGGTTAAAAGAGACGTGAAGGAGGAGAGGAGGAAAGGAGCGCAATGGGCCACAACAGGCGCTCCAGTGGGCTGCACTCAACTGCACTCTGCCTCCCGGTCACATATTGCCTTTGAGAGAGAGCGTGTGTGTGTGTGTGTGTGTGTGCGTGCACGATGGCTGCATGTGAACAACAACTCCGGAGGAAGGGAGGTTACATATGGGCTCGGCCTTTGTGTGTGTGTGTGAGTGTGTGTGTTGATGGGAGCGCGAGGAAAAAAAAAAAAAAAAAGGAGAAAAGGGGGGAGCTGAATAAGGAGAGCAAGCGAAAGCGAGTGTAGTCGAAACGGTGCAATCAGCGGAGTAAAAAAGCGAGCGAGAGACTCCCTGTGTGTGCGGCAGGTCCCCAGCCATCTGGACACTCTCCTCCCTCCCTCCCTCCCCCTCCTCCCCTCCCCTGCTCTCCTCCCTCCTCCTTTTCCTCTCCTCTGCCGACTGGTGCGCTATTCATGGCGGACCCATTTCACCTTTCAGTGTGTTACGCCCGCTCGCCACAATACATGCTAATGAGGTAGAACAAATGACTTTTTTGCTGCGGGTGCGTGCATGTGTGCGGGCGGCCCTGCGCACGGGAGCGTGTGTTTGTGTGTGTGTGTGTGTGTGTGTGTGCGTGCACATGTGTGGGTGGATGGGTTACTGAATTCTCCCAATCTCAGCCGCTCGCTTAACTGCTGTAAGAGTTGTTAATGGTTGAGCGGAAGCCATTTTTTTTGTTGTTTGTTTTGTTTTTTGCTCCTCTCACCTGAAGGCACAAAATAGCTGCAGATTGCGGTCACGTGATGTGATGTCTTTGTGCTACAGCTAACCCCAACGCATCCGGTAACCCTCGTTTTTTTGGGGTTTTTTTCCACGAGGACCCTGGGGAGCTGTCTCACCGTGCCCCGAGGGGGCTCCAGCAAATAAACCACATGATCACAACAGGGCATTACCCGGGTTTCTTTTTTCAGCTGGCCCCATAAATCCTCACCCGCGGCCACCTTCCATTCATCCGCCACTGAGTTACTTGGCCCAGTTCCGATCTGATCTGCTCGTCCGATGATGGAGTGGAGAGGTGGCTGTCAGCGGAGACAGAGGAGAGGAGAGGAGAGAGAGTGCACGTCTTCCAGCTCTGTGTAACGGAGATGACACGAGATGAATGGGGCACTTGATTTGTCGCAGCGGACGCGCGAGACGGCACAACTGACACCGGCCGGGAGAAGTGGCGACGGGGAGGGAAAATAAAAGAGCAAGTAGGCGAGAAAAAAAAAAAAAAAAAAAAGAGACTGTGTTGTGTTGAGAGACTGAAGTGCGAGATAGGAAGCGGGAGGGAAGAGAGGAGAGGTTTGGAGGAGAGCAAAAAAAAAAACAAGGGGGGGGGGAGAATTGGAAAAAAGAAAAAACGGGCCGCGATACTGACAGAATGACTTACAGTTTGTCACAACAAACTCCCCTTCGAGTCTTTCTCGAGGAGGAGTTGCGACTCTCCGCTCCCTGCATCACTGGGTGGCGCTAACGATACATCTGTACACCTGCCAACTCCCTCTCCTTCCCCTCTCTTCCTCTCTTCCTCTCCCTCTCTTTCCACAGTGAATCACTGTGACAGCCTGGCTTGGCCGTCATAATTAACCGAGTGCACTAGCTAGCGTAGCGCTCCGTGCAACACGGCACAGGGAGTGAGACTTGGGGGGGGTGGGGGGGGGAGCTCGCGAGGATCGGGCTGCACCGAGCTGCCACAAGGCGTGAGGGTCGCGGCTCTGAGAGTGCGACGAATCATGTGTACATATGAGCAGACATGCCAGCTCAACGACAAAGATAATGAGGGTGGCTCTACAGTACATGCCGTTCTTAAAAGTAGGGGGAAAGAAATGACTCAGCTGAGGACGGGCGATGTCGCTCGGCTGCCGATAAAGTCGGCGTTGGGCCATATGGTGCCAAATGACCAACCCCCAAAAAAGTACTGCTGGCCAAATTTTGTAAGAAGAGGAGTCATTTTTTTAAAGAGCTGAAATGTGTTCAGAAAGCATCACGAATGACTTCCTGTGCAGCAGTATCTTTATTTCTGGTAATGGCATTATCTTGTCTGTCTTTGGGAGATTCTACGGAAGAGGATTGGGACCACGGTAAGAAAAGAGGAGAGTTCTGACTATTTTCTTAGAATTCAGATTTTTTATTTATTTATTTTTTTGACTTTTTGTTATGTTTCTAATGTTAAGTCGGAATTCTGAAGATCTGATGCCCTTCCATAAGATTCACATGTAACTGTAAGTGCTTCAGTCAGTCGGTCTCTGCGCTGCAACCTCCCGTCCCGTTTAGGAAACCGTTTGTTTCTAGGCTGCACGTTCTACACTCAAAAACGCAGATATGTCCAGCAACAGCTGCGGAACAAACCGCATTATTATTAAGTTTATTTTAACACGCGAGCCATCCAATTAAACCGTCCAGTTCTCCTTGTCAAAGCCACGGATATCAGAAACACGGGCGACCTCTGTGGGGCATCACAGTTTCCACAAAAATAGCCCTAAAAAAAAAACAAACAAAAAAAATCAGTTTCACAGCAGTTGCGACGCACTAATGGAAACAGTGCCACAATTCCTTCAACTCGCACAGCAACAGGAACCAGACCATTCCTGGCTCCACTCCCGGCCCCCGGGGCCCAGGGCCCAGCCCAAGTCACCACACAATGGGCCGGCAGAATGAGAGGAACCGCCGGCCATCCAGAGATAGCCCCGCTGGTCAGGAACCAGAAAGGGAACCAGAAGGAATCCGGGAGGTGGGGGGGGGGAGAGAGGATGGGAGCCCGAGCAGAGGATGCAAACCCACGGAGCAAGGGAGAGGAGAAGGGTGGGGATGGTTGGCTGGTCGGGGTCAGGATGTGTGTGAAGGGGACAGTGATTGTGTGCGTGTGTGTGTATGTGTGTGACAGAACATTCTGCACTGTTCTTGTTCCCATGAAACTATCGCAAGCGTGCAAACACGTTAATACCACCAGGATGTTTTTGCTCGTTTTCGGGTAATTAAAGTTAGAGCAGCGACGGTGGGATACGAGGCAGACGGAGAACAGTTGATGGATGAGGGAGGGGTGAGCAGGGAAGTGGCGCTGGAGCCCACGACCCCCGCCGTCCTGTCTCCCGCCTTGGGTGAACGTCGAGCTGAGACAAGCATAACAAAGTGGTGAAAGTGAAATAAGCTAGAAGGAGGTCTAAACGTGACCCAGGTCCTCCTGACCAGACCTGCACCCGGCGCTATTTCGGGGGGTCTCTAGGGAAACACATACACGGTGCCCACTGTTTCCATGACAACAAGGGGGAGCAGATATGCTCTCCCAACTGTCAAAGTGCATATGAACACGCGTAAGTGCACACATATGCGCGTCCAAATTGTACACATACACACACAGGGCAGCGATAAGAGAGTGTGACAGGGCTGGTTTTTGGCACTTTTCCGGCTGCTGTCTTCGCTGGAATGACGGAGAGAGAGGAGAGGAGAGTGACAGAAAGAGAGACAATTACGGTGGAGAGGAAAGGAAGATAAAACGCCAAGGAAACAGGAGAGTTATTGGACAGAATGACTGCAGTGGTTCAAGGAGGGAACTGTTTTCTTGCCAGTTACAGCGTCCGATAACTCTTTCAACCATCGTATTAAGAGTGCCGAGAACGGCTTCTGTTTTCACATTAACAAATGGTTTCCACCTGCCTTCGGGCCGTCACTAGCAATTATTTCACTATTGATTACTCTGCCAATTATTTCCTAGATTCTCCGATGAATCGTTGCGTCTATAGAATGTCAGAAAATTGTGAAGAATTCCCAGCTGATGTCTTTAAATCTCCATCCTTGAAAGGCTGCAAACAGCATCCTCTGCCATCTTTGCATGACAACCAAAAGGAGACATATTACGTTCATGTTAGGGTTCATGATTGCTGCAGCACTGTATTGCCTCTGTCCGAAGCACTCCGTCTGAGCTCCGTTCTCTTTTGGGCCCCGCCTACCCAGTCTGCTCTGATTGGTCAGCTGACACACGCCTGAGCCAGCACTGCTAACAGCAACAGAGCGGCTGTGCTAAACCGATTCTTACGTGCCAACCTAGCCACGGGCAAATCGCTGTACAAAAGTGCATGACGTGGCGACGTAGTGTGAAGTCACCAAGTCACAGAGTTAAAAAGGCGGGACTTCTGACGAGGGTTCAGAAGCGCCATGTTCTGTGGGAGAGAGGAGCTTCTGCCGATGTGGACACTGACCTTTTTTTACATGAACAGTGAACCTATAAAACACAAAGAAAAAGAACAAAAAGGTGATTTTTCTTTAACTAATTGGCTGACTCTCATTGTCTTGCACTGAAACCAGACTGAGTGCGCCATCACTGCGGCTCACAGACACTAGAGAGTGACTCTGTTCAACCTTTCCCAGTGCTCAACCGCACACAAATTGATGTTTTTTTTTTTTCCCGAGGGATAGGTGTCAGGGTGCCGATGTGAATGATTTTGCAGTTGTGCGCATCCATCTGCGCTCAGAATTGTGGAGGCCTCACTTGTGTACTATACTGTCGCCTCTAAAGAACTACAGTGAGACGCTGTTCTGCGAGCTCCCCCGATTTCATTTTCTCGCACCGTCGCATCAATATTCCAGATCCTGATTTAATTTGCAGGGCGTGAATGAAAACACAGGTGCTCGTTTCCAATGAAGGTGAAGCGATCCATTTAAAATCGCCCCCTCCCCACCCCACAAACGCAGGAGCTGTTTTGTCTTTGTTCCTATATATATATATATATATATATATATATATATATATATATATAAATATAGACACAAATATATGTGTGTGTGTGTGTATATATATATATATATATAAGTAAACAAAAGTGTCAGCCTCTCTATCCGTCTCCGTGAAACACGACAGCCTCACATCGGCAATCATCTGAAAAGCACGGAGTTATTTTAGCTGCAGGCCGTGTCACATTTTTACAAGCTCTCCTCCGTATACCGTGAACACAGCGTTTTCCCCAACCTCTTAATTCCCGGTTGCACTATAATTTTCTATTACAGTACAGCGGCTATATATAGGTATGCTGCGGCTTGCATGTAGCTGTGGTTAAGGCTTGTTGTGCGAACTCCTTGACATGGACTAGTTAAATATAGGTTGACTGATTTCATATGTTATTTCTCCGCAGACGCTGAAAAGGCCTCCAGTGCGGAGACAGTTTAACATCAGCGGCTGCTGGAAAAGAGAGACGGAGGAGCTCGACAAAAACACATTAGAGGTCTGAAAGCTGGAGCTCGGGCAATTTGGGAAACTCATGAATGTTGTTTAACGCCTTGTAGCTCTATCTCTCTCTGTTGTCAGCCTCTACCTCCGTCTCCCTCTGTTGCTCTGCTGTGGCTTCTGGCGGCAGTCTGCAGCGGTTGTGAAGAGTCACTCGCAGATGTGCGCCGCTCGCTTTTGTCCCCCCCCCCCTCGCTCTCAGGGCCTTGTTCTCCAGCTGGCACAGGCGTCCGGGCTTACATGAGACACACATAGAACTCACTCGCCCTGCCTAATAACCTGGCTTTCGTTTCCAAAAGTCCCCGTTCTGAATCGTTCCCACCGGTCTGTGCCCTTAATTCGATCAATATTTGCAAGTGTTTTGCATCCAGATTTCACTCGAGCGGCACCCTCTGCGTGATGGATGTCATATTCCGAAACAAATCCTCATCCCCTTCCCATTTCGTCACCTCGCTGCACCTCTCGCGCCCCCCCCCTTGCCGATCGCCTTCCTTTATCACCAGTCTCTACTTTCTGCACCCCGCCTCCTCCTGTAATCACAATCTAATCCTCTGCAATCAATTCCTCATGAAGACGCCGCCCGGCCTTGACATGCTCACGCACATGGCGAGCAAACAGAGGTCCCGGAGGCACAAAAGCAGCACAACAGCCCGACCCGGCCCCACATTTGTTGCACCAAAACCACTTCAGCTACCGTCACGCGCGTGTAAAAAGCAGGTAACTGTGCTAACTGCAAAAAAAACAAACAAAACAAGTGATCACGATTCAGCTACAAGTCTAATCCCTTTTATGTGGTTATGGTAAACAAACATGGGATCAGGATAAACACACACACATATGCTTGCACCAGCATGTGTGTTCGTGTGTGTGCGTGTTCTCCATCCTTGATCAGCTGGTGACTTAGTCTTGTTATTGTCCCACCAGCCAAAAGCCCCGGGCAGTGCACGACTAATGCATCAGTGTCTTTGGCAGTTAGGGGCATCTGTCGTGTGTGGCTACATGTGTTTGTGTGATTGTGTCCTGCAGCCTCGGGCAAAGTGGCAAAACCAAAGACTTGTTAGATCCAGACGGAGAGCCGGCGCGTGTGATGCAGCTTAAGAACCGATGCAGGTTCTGCCAGCAAACACTTTCCGCAAAGTGTTTTGCTGCAGCGACAAGAAAAGAGCCTTTTCATCGCTGCCGAGTCTTTGAGCGTCGGACATGTTTTTTCTATTCACCGTGTAGTTTTAGAGAAGAAATAATAATGAGGTAATAACGCAAACTTACACATACTCATTTTATCATCAAGCTGTTCTCAGAGGACAATAAGGTCCCCAGAGCACTGTCTGAAGCTGGAAAAGGTGGCAGGGTCCGCCAAATATAAACAAAGTAAAACAGTGTGAAATTGCGCGGTCCTTTAAGGTCAGTTTGTTTGTTCAGTTCACTCAGTCGTGAAATTGAAGAGAGTCTGTTCATTTAGTTTGTTGGGAGAAAAATAAAAAGACTTTTCTCTTATGATTAAAATTTCTTCTTCCAAAAGCTACGCAGTGCACCTTTAAAGTTGCACTCTGACGAACTGGTAAAAAAAAAACGAAAAAAAAAAAACGTTCCATGCTGTGGTCTCAGAAAGTGTTCTCACGCTGCGCTTTGCTGCTAATGATCACTTCGCAAATAATCAACGAGGCGGTGTTGTGCTACAGGGACAACATCGGTTTAATAGAGCGGCAACACGGAGCTCAGCACGCTCTTGTTTAGCGGCGAGATGAGGAAAAAGCAGGACAAGGGCCTGTGATGGAATGGTATCAAAAAACTCATCAGGAACCATTGTGCACCGCCTGACGTGGCAACCCCGCCGTATGGTGCTGAGCCGCGTGTCTTGGTCGCCATGTTCAACTTCTTATTGCCTGCGAGAGAGAGCGATCCGGCGAGTGCACACCTGTGTGTCTGTTGATGGATGTGTAGTTCAGCTCTGTGTGTGTGTGTGTGTGTGTGAAACAGTTAAATTTGCAAACATAAAGTTGCAGCTGCGCCACAATGTGCGATCCCCGCGCAGCTGTGAATTATTACGTGGACAATTTAATGTTGCCAAAGAGGAAACGGCAAATTAAGATCGTAGTTTTGCTGCGGCGCTGCAGTGCGCAGCCGAACGATTCGGCGCAACCGCTCCCGAATAAGCACGCCGTCTTCCGGCGAGCGAAGCGACACGACGTGTCTCCGAAAGGCTTCGAGAGCTTTACGCTCTTCACTCCTGAATGGGTAGTGGAGGTGCAGACAGGGACCCAAGGGTCTCACTCAAATGCTCTCGCTAAAGCATCCTCAAACTAACAACCAGGCAGTAATTTGTCCTCTCGCAGGGGAGGCATAAAAAAACAGGACTACAAATTCTTTGCCGTTACGGAAAAAGTGAAGAGAGAACGAATAAAGGAAAAGGCCAAAATACTTTATCTCCCCCTCTAACTGAAAGTTATTACATTTTCTGAATGGTATGACTTTCTAATGGTTAGCACATGTGAATATGTGTGCACAGAGAGAGAGCAGTAGTTGAGGCTAAGTTAATAGCACAAGCAGAGGGGGAACTGGGAACCCTTGGCTTATAAAGGATACTTGTTTCCCTGCCGCGCCGAAAACCAGATGTTGATAAAGAGACATAGGGGGAGGAGAGAAAGACAGATGGGCAAGAAATTACCGTCGCGAGGGCCAAACATCTTGAAACATCTGCAAAAAAATCTCGGACCTTACAAGGGTAGATGGATTTATGCTCTCTCCTGGATTTTTATTGCTCCGTGAGAGCCCTTCTCCCTCCCGCACTCTGAGCCGCCTCGCAGTTTCACCAGGACTAAAGAGTTTCGCCGGCAATCTGGAGCTGCTTAAATCCTGGAAGACGCTCAGATTCCTCCACAAATGGCTTTATCGTGTAGGGAAGACAAACACGTCCGCACACCGTAAGAGCCATAAAACTTCAGAGGGGCCCACTCCCCCCCACCCCTGCGCTCTATCGAGTCCACGCAGGTCCGCCATCGCGCCGACCGACTCGATATGAAACGTTGTAAATGTCAAGGTGCGTTGCAAATGCAGACGCCGGCGTGTGCGCGCGTGTGTAGACGTCGGCGTGTGCGCACAGGGGCGACACAACATAAACTCGTATCACATTTCTAAAAGTGGAGTTTGGTTGCCATGGAGACACATCATCTAAGCTACGATGAAACGCGCAGCTGAGGATGACATGTCCATATGGTGAGAGTACGACAGAGGGGAAGAACAGATGCTTTGATGAAAGGGCTGTCAATCGCAAATCCATAAGAGCAGCTGGGGTCATGAATGTATATCAGATGACAGCGCAGGCGCAGACAGACACCTAGATGTGTTTCTTTTTAAGCCAGATAGATAGATAGATAAATAGATAGATAGATAGATAGATAGATACATAGATACACAGATAGATAGATAGTCTCTCCACGTTCTAGGGTTTTCTATCTGTGACTACCTGAGGACAGGCTGCTCTCGAGATCTCTCTCTATTCACCGTCACACAGCCTCACACCTAATCCTCCTCACTCAGCCCACCTCTCTCTTTTTTCCTTTTTTTCCCTCCTTTACTTAACCACCATTTTCAAGCCAGAAAACCAAGACTTTTTTATCCCCCCTTTGAGAAAGAAAAAAAAACCCACTCAGTGTGATTATTCTGAACATAATCTTTTTTTTTTCAGGGGGGGGTGGTGAAAAATGCCATCAAATATCATTTTTGCCGAGGTAAAATGGAGTGTAATTCCCCCCCCCATCACCCACCCAGGCGAAGACTGTATCGACTGCGGGGCATTCAAACACTTAGCGGGGTGGCTAGCGGCAATCGTGGCTATTGAAGGGTTTGGGACGCGGGGAGGGAAATGCATTTGTGGACACGACGCACCGCAAGTTAAACAAAATGAGGCTTTTACTCGGGCCCCATTTTCGGGGGGGTTGGGGGGGGGGAATGAACCAGCTCCTTCCACTTCTTTATGTAACCCCCACCGTCTCCTCTCCCGCTCTCGCTCTCTCTTTGCACCAATTTCCAAAATGGCCCTTCCACGAAAAATAATTGACACTCCGCGTTTATCATCCGAGGCACCTGCTGTCGGTTTGACAACAAGACAATCGGGCGGAGGCGAGCGGCCGTCGTCCCATTGTCCCACCTCCCTGTTTGTCCGTGACACTAACTGACAACAGCTGGAAGCCCTTGCTTCCTACAATACCCATCATGCAAGTCAAATGCAAGCCCCACAAAAGAAAACGGGCCTCATTATTTGGCTGCAGTGGCGTGATTTTTAACCAGCAAAAGGGAGGAAACAATGATTTAGTCGTGTCTGCCGATGGTAGATAAAAAGGCCCGGGCGACTGGAAGTCCCGGAAAAAAAAAAACGGCGGTGGATGTGTCCGCCCTGCAGTTGTCGACTGTATTTCATTATGAATAGTAAAAAAACGCAGATGAGTGTCGGCTGTTTGCACCCACTCACACTTACACCCGTGTTCTGACACACACGTCTGAACACACACACTTGTCCTCCTCCTCCTCCTCTTCTTCTTCTTCTTCTTCTCTCTGGCTGTAATTGACTAAACACGTCAATACTCAGAGGAGGAAAAAAACACAGAGGGTCCACTGTCTGCATGTATCGATCGACAATCTCTCTCTCTCTCTCTCTCTCTCTGTCTCTCTCTCTCTCTCCCTGTCTGCTGATCTTAATTACACTCCTTTTCTTTCTTTCTTTCTTTTTTTTTTCTTAACCAGGCTAGCCGGGGCTCCACTCCAGCGGCTGCCCTTTTCATAAAATGTACCGTCCAAATCCATACATCAAAATTAATGAGAGTGAGCCGAGCTGTAAATCAAACATCGGGGCTATCCAGGCTGATAAGCAGGGGATGGCGGTCGTAAATTATGTCCCGTTTTCCCAAAAAAGAAAAAGAAAAGTATCAAAAGGGAGGAAGGAGAATTATTTTCACACGCTCATGCAGGTTTAACGTTAACCACGTCGGGTTTTTTTTTTTTTTTTTTAATGGAGGTAGCGACCTCGATTTTTGGGTGATTAAAACTGCCAAAGCATGACGGGGCTGAGGTGAGGTTCCTCCCCACCCCTTCGCTCTCCCTCTTTCTGGTTCCTCTCTCTTTGTCTCTTTCTTTGTCAATTTGTCTGATTTTCTGCCTGCCTGTTTGTTTGTTTTAAGAGCTGCCTGTCTGCGCCCACCCCTCCAACCCTCTCTCTCTCTCTCTCTCTGTCTCTCTCACTCTCTCTCTCCCACACACACACACACACACACACACACACACACACACACACACAAGGACAACAAAATGACTTTTATGGCCAGGGTTTTATGGACTGGTAGCGAGGCAAGCCGGTCTATTCTTCAACAATCGTCCTCTCGTGAACTGGGGAGGGGGGAAAAAAAATAAAAGGGGCTCCTAATCGCACAGTTTCACAGCTCACACTCGCCATCAATCAAACCTGTCTGCGGTGTGAGAGCCTGTGTGTGTGTGTGTGTGTGTGTGCCTGCCAACATCCCAAACCTCTCCTGAATCGCAAAAAACCCCCCAAAAAACGCAAAAGCTATTAGAGATGGCAGCGCGGTGATCTCCTTCCACATGTGCCCACACACGCCTCCCTTTCACGTCACAAAAAGACATGAAAAAGCAAGTACAAACACACACTCAACACACACACACACACACACACCCTTCCTCTAACCCCACTTCCCCTTCCGCTGTCTAATTTTTTCTTAAATGTAAATTGGCTGACAGGTGAATATCGAGGAGGTGAGCGATAAGGGGTAACATCTTCACTCGGCCACATTATCGCCGCGCCGCATCGCTAAGAAGTGCCTATTCAATACCGCTGCCTTTGGCGGAGCGCGGGGAGACGCGCGCGCACTTTTTCTGTGCGTGTCCTTTTGTATTTTTTCCCTCAGACATCCTGCATAGACACCTATGGGTGCACTCGCTGCTCGCACATACACACACACACAGACACGTGCACGCACACAGTCGCAGAATCACACCCAGTGGCTTATCTTTTGGAATAAGAAAAGGGGACTTGTCAGGATGGCACATTGTACGAATGTGCGTTTGTGTGTGTGTGTGTGTGTGTGTGAGAGAGAGAGAGTGTGTGTGTGTGTGTGTGTGTGTGAAGGGAAGGCAATGTGCATTAGGGCGATTACAATATCAGGCGACTCCAGATGGAGGCAGGAAAATAAACAGTGGGAGAGAGAGAGTGAGAGAGAGAGAGAGAGAGAGAGAGAGAGAGAGAGAGAGAGGGAAAGACATCATGAGAAGGAGCCTAAGAGAGAGATTCTGAGCGTGTGTGTGTGTGTGTGGCGGCCTGCCAGTGTGCGATACAGTTCAAGAAAGTGAAGTTAATTAGCAACTCAATCCCAGTCTATATACAGACGACTGTGTTTGTGTGTGTGTGTGTGTGTGTGTGTGTGTATATGTGTGTGAGAGAAAGACAGAGAGCGTATGTGTTTGTTTATGTTGTCCTGCACACGTCTCTCAGTGTGTTTTAGTCGAGGGACTATGATGTACATGCAGTGAGCTGTCTAAAAACTACATTTTCCAGCTGTCTGTGTTGCTATTTTGCATCAGTTGAGAAAAGGAAGAAGAAGAAGAAGAAGAAGAAGACCCGATCTATTGTGAACAAGATCTCCTCCCTGCTCCCTAAATGCCTCCAAGCGTAAAACCCTCTGAAGAATCAACCGTCTCACTCGGCCCTGCTGGCTTCTTCTTCACTCGCCCTGTTAGTCTCACGTTATCTGGCGTTAAAAAAAAAAAGTAAAAAAAAAAAACAAACAAAAAAAAAAACACACCAAACAAGGCCAATAAAATCAGTTTGTGGCGCTCACTGTTGACTTTGACATTAAATGAGCACCGCGTAAAGGCCAACTCGCGACTACAATAAAACAAAGACCTCTCGCTTCTGCGGGAGCACAAGCGCGCTCACGTGCACGCGACTCCCTTTTATGCCGCTGCCGCTCTTTCACGGGTGATGAAATTCAATAAGCAGTGAAGAGAACTGCCCTCTCGCTGATAACCATCAATGGGCCTATCGATCTACAAGGGCAAGCATGTGTGCGTGTGTGTGTGGAGGTGCCTTCATGCGCGCGCACACACACACACACACACACACACACACACACACACACACAGATCCTATCTATAATTCACTCTGGGACTTGGTAAGAGACAGCTCTGAATAATCAGGACAGATCTATACATCTTGAAGGAGCGCACGGATCGGTGGTTTTAGTATCCAATTCCGCCGCTGACATTTGCCCCCCTGATTGCACGGCTTCAAATACAACCTGTGCCTACTTCAAACCCCCCCCGGCGTACTCATCTTTGTTCTCATTTAAGCGACTGAGACGGAGGGGTTGATTATTGATTCATCAATGAATCGTTTTGCCTGGAAAAAAAAAAAAAAAAATCACAGGACACTTGCAAGAACGCTCATCGCAATTTCCCAGGGGCCGGAACGACGACTTCGAACGATACCTTTTGTCCAACCAACAGTCCTCAGACTGATTGACCTGGAACTAGGGAATGTTTAGCTTTTTTTTGCTCGAAAAATCAACTGAAGTGATGCAGCGATTGTGCATTGAGGTTACTGCGTCTTTAAACAAAATTTAAAGCACGATGGTTACTGTACGTTTTGTCTTGATTTTCTTCCAGTGATAGAGCAAAACAAAACAAAGAAAAAACAACCACCAAACTCCAAGATCTGAATAATACGGCAAACAAACACACCCAAAACTTCTGCAGACTAGAATCTGAATGACAGCAGGTCCGACTGACCTGAGCAAACACAGGTGATGCATCAGAAAATCCTACCGCCGCATCATCCATTACCCGACTGCTTCCTTCGGTCAGACAGTCTTCATATTGACGTGCAGCTCTGAGAAAGTCGAGCCGAAACAGCTGAGATGAAAATACACAAGGGGGGGGGGGGGGCCTTCATGATGTAGGCGGCGTATTAACTCTGTTGAGTCATCATCACTTATTCACCGTATAGCAAACTTGGACGGCGTCCAAACGTCTGTGTGTCACACTTAAAAGGAGCGCTTTGTAATTACATCACAGCGCCGGAGCCTCGACGTGACGCTGTGCTGGAGGAGGAATCAGTGTGTCCCCCCCCCCCACCCCCCCGAAATAACTGTAATTCATTGTTGGGCCGAGGCTGTGATCTGAAAGCTGTGTTTGGATGTAAACCACCAGAAAAGCCATCATCTGCGGCCGGAGAGGAAATGCAAATGATCAGGCGAGAGCGGCGAGAGAGTGTGTCGTCGCCACGCCATGCCGTTGGCATCACTTTCTCAACCTGCCAGCCAGGGGTGTGTGTGTCTGTGTTTGTGTGTGTGAAGGCGAGAATAAAATGGTTGCCATCATTTTCTCTCTCTCTTTTTTTTATTTTTTTGCAAGGCCACGTCCGTGTCTGCGAGCAGCGGTCTGATGCATTTGACCCTACAGCCTGAGAGCTGGGTGGTGGTGGGAGGGGGGAGATAGGGAGGGACGGAGGGAGGGAGGGGGGAGATAGGGAGGGACGGAGGGAGAACAGGTGTGAGGCAGGCTGGTGGCTGGGCAGATGGCCCCGAGGAGAGCTAGCTGATGCTGCAGCAGGGCCCGGACCGCAGAGAGCAAAGCGGCCGACACGCGCCTGTTTGTACAGCGTGCGTGGACACACACACACACACAGACACACACAGACACACACACACAAACACAGTGATAACCTGCAAACAGCACTTATCATTTACTCTCCCCTCATCACCGGCTTTGTTTACCTTTCATTTACTCCTCCTCTGCCTCCCTCCTCTCCGTCTCCCCTCCCTTTATCTCTGCAAACACACACACTCCAGGTAATGGTCTTTTCAGTCAAGTCACTACTTTAATGGAAGTCCCAGTGGTTCAAGAATTGGGGAGTGGGGGGGGGGGGGGAGGGGGCAGAAAAGCAAAACAACAACAGTGGATGACACAATAAACCACAGCCTGGGTAACCGATTCAGACAGGATGACCACTGCTGTAAATGCAAGGGTGACTTCAAAATAAAATCCCAGCAGGATGAAACTCTGATGTTCTCTGCTCTATACTTTATTGAAATTCACACCACACATCAATGCAAAAATGTCCATAAACAACCCTCCCCCTTTTTTTTTTTCTCCTCCCTACATCCAAGCCTTTTTTGAGAAGGAGTTAACAATCGCCCTCTCAGGACGCCGACAAAGCTTCGCATGGGACCATTCGGCATGCGTAAAAAAAAAAAAAAAAAGAATATCCAAAGCCTCTGCGGGTTTCCAGGAGATATTTTCCTCCCTCTCTAATCCGAGCCGTGAGAACAGTCGGGGCAGCGTCAACAGAAGGTTGCGGCCCCAGCAGCCTCCCTCCTATGCAACCCGCACGTCTGCGCCTTTTTTTTTTTCCTTTCCCCCCAAGTCGGAGCAAAAAAGCTCCCACACCGGAGTAAAATATAGTCCCAAAGCCTTTAATTTCAACCTTACGCCACTCAATTAAAAAAAAAAAAGAAAGAAAAAAAGAAAAGAAAAAAAGGAATCCGTTTCTATTTTTTTTTTTAATTATTTCTTTTTCTTTTTGCGCTTTTCGGTGACAAAGTCGCAGCGGGTGGAAGAGATGCAAAACTTCACATGGATTTGGGAAGATGCGTTTGACAGTTGTGACAGAGCTCCGGAGAATAGTTTTTTTTTCTTTTTTTTTTTCATATGCCAACTGTGGAAATGCAAAGAGAGGAGAGAGGAGAGGCTGTGCACTGAGCACCGAGAGATGGCAAAGACGCTGCATCCATACTACTACTACTAATAATAATGATAATAAAATAAAATCTTTCCAGCAGAACTGCGAACATGGACGACCATCACGACTCTCAGAGCTGAGATACGAGACAATTTATATTTAAAAACCTGCATGCTCTCAGCCCTCTGTGGCACACTGCATCTCTCCTCGACATAAACTAAATCTGAGCGTCTTTCAAGTGAAAGGCTGCTCCGATTCTAGAAAAAAAACAAAACAAACAAATGGTCTCGACGGATCGGGAGTGAGAACTTGATCCATGAACTGAAGTTGCCTGTTGCCCGAAAACTACTCAGCATCCTGGAGTCACGCTCTTGAAATTATTTCTGCTTTTTCCCCCTCCACCAGTTAAACAATTTCATTTATTTCCGGACAGCTCATTGTCCCTCTGATAACACAGAAATGAGTCAATTACCTAAGACCCACATGCGGATTTGGGCTTTTAAAACGCGCTTAATTTGGGTTTCTTGGATCTATACTCGAACTCCACTCCCTTTCTTCCGTAACTGTGAATCCATTAATGCAAAAAGAAAAAAAAAAAAGAAATGAAAAAGGGGAAAAAAAAATCAATTTGCACTGCTCAGCCTGAGCTCCATTAGGAGGAAACGAAACGTGTTTGGAACCACAACATTCGCTATTACGCACAAGCGCACACGCGCCGCGCACGCATCGCTCCGCTCGTCTGACACGTTTGCCTCGTCAAACAGTGTGAAAATAAAACAACAACAACAACAACAGCAACAAAAGAAACATTCCAAGCAACAACGGACTGTTGGCTCCGTGCGTGCTCTGTGTTTTTAAACACACATCGCCTCACGTCTGTGTTTCATTTCTGCGTAAAAGACAAAACACAAACCATAAACGTCAAATTCTCCAACGCTCGGCAGCCCCCTTTTTTTCCCCGTGATATTTCCCCGTTTCATTTGGCGCACACATGTCTATATAAGGTCACACACACACAAAACACTCCAAGCCAATGCGTAATTGTGAAAAAAAAAATAATAATAATAATAATAATAATAATAAAGAGGAGAGGAGAGAGGCCACTTACACTGAAAAGAGGCAGAAATTCCCACCATGCGGTACGTTGATGTGAGAGGGCTAAATAATTTCCAGTCCCTTTTGACGCCGCGCAAGGTCCCCTCGGCGATCCGCTCGTGTCGGGAGGACGAAAAGCTATCAGGAGTCCGGCCAGCTCTCGGGGGCTCCGGCGGCGTACTTCCAGCGGCTCGGAAAACGTGGTTCAAACTCCGACAAAAAGAAGAAGGGGGTCAGCTCACGGCTCGCAGCGAAGTGGTAAGTCACTGGATGAGGAGTGGGGGGGTCATAAGAAAAAAATAAAAATAAAAAAAAGGAAGAAGCGCAGAGGCAGAGCAGGAGGAGAGAGGAGGCAGAGATGGAGAGGGAAGGAGGCTGCAGCAGCAGTGCGCGGGGCAGCCGTCTGGTTCTCTGTCCGTCCGTCCGTCGCTCTTTTCCTCCTCCAAGCAAAAACAAAACAAAAAAAAAACCCAAATCCGTTTCAAACGTGGAAGTCGCTCTGCCTTGTAGCAATCGCCTCTTAAAAATGCGAGAATTCACGCGCACGCATACACGCACACACGCTCCCTCGGTCACGGTGCTCCTTGTTTTTTCTGCTTCTCCGTTGGCGTGGGGAAGAGGAGTAGCGGCGCTCTGCCTCCAGTCGGCGGTGCGCAGCAGAGCCAGGTGGCGGTGGGCGGGACTGAGGCGCTGCTGAGGAGGAGGAGGAGGAGGAGGAGGAGGCGACTGGGCAGCAGCCAGCATCTGTATGTGTCCTAAAACAGGTTGGAAAACGCAGGGTCAGGTCAAGTCGTAGTGTTTTTCTACTGTGCCACCCGAAGCGTCTTCACCTCATGGGGGGGGGGGGGATTATTTGCCCCTGAGGTTTCTCATCCAGAGAGTGTGTGTCATCACATATCAGCGAAGAATTAAAAGGGGTGGGTTCGCATTTTTTTTGTCAAGTCTCAAACAGCCAATGTGTAGCCGACATTCAGTGCATAACTGGTCAAGGTGACTTCTCCCGAAATCTCTTCCACAATTTAACTCTAAATCCACTCTCCTCATTCAGCCCAGAGACGCGTCCCGCAGTTCGGCGGCTTCAGCGTTCTTGACTTCGACTTTTCTCGAATGAATACATGAAAACTCACGTCGACACCGTGTCTTCTTTGCAGCAGTTTCATGTTTGCCTGGCGCTCTTCACGTCATGGCATCTTCACGGCACCCGACCGAAGAATAAGATCCACCAAGCCGATAATCTACTGATTTGAATTTGTGCGATTCGCAGTTTCTTTCGCCGACTTTCTGGAAAGTCGGGTAAGATTTCTGATAAATGGAAACGGAAAAAAAAAAAAAATTACTCAACTTTGGGAGAATGCCACTAGAGTGCTATTTCTGGGAAGACAGTGAATTATTTGTATGATGACGCATTCTTGAGTTGAATTATTAATAAGTAAACTTGAAAAAGAAAAGAAAAATCCTGGATACGTCCCTTTATCAGGATCCGCCCCAAAACTTAACGGGCGCTATTCTGGGCTGAGACCCATCCTCCATCTAAGTTTCGTGGAAATCCATTTGCTAGATTTTGTGTGTTCCTGCTGACAAACCAACATACCAACGAGCATGGACGTGAGGGAAAACCTTCTTAGCAGAGGTAATTATAAGCGGGCTGTCTTCATATGGACATGAGTCTGCATACTTGGTAGGCCGTCACATCAAATATAAGGTCATCAGGTGCCCCAGAGAGCCTACGCACACTCCCTCTGATGAAAAATATTTGCGTCACGCGGAACCTTGGCGGACCCTGCCACGAAAATGCGAACCTTTCCTTTAAATCTCTGTTGGCTTCACGTGGGGAGCACTAAGCCTTTGACACCAGCGATCAAAATACTTTGAGTGGATCAGTTTAGTTATTCATTTGTGCTCGGGACCCTCGGAGCGTCCTCGTGTGCCCCTTGTGGTCCTTGGACCCCCACTTTGAGAACGGCTCTCGCAGACCGCAGTGGAGTGTTGTGTACGAGAACCAGCCAGCTGAGTGCTCGAGGAGCTGGTGTGCGAGTGCACAAAAAGCGGGACTGCGCGATGCGTGCTTGCACTCACACACACCGACTCTATCTTTCCCCTCAGCTGAAAAAGGCACAGACAGGCTGGCCTGCAGTAACCCAAGGCAAACACTTTCCCCGGACCATCTGGAAGTCATCTCGCCCGCAGAGCCAGTGAAAGCACAGAGCAGAAGCTACGTTTACAACTCGGTGATAACAACCGGCCCCCTTTCAAGTGCATGGTTGAACAAGTCATGCGCCATAGCCCGTTCATAACATCTCATAAATTAGAATATTTCGATCCCGTTCGGCAGGGCGGCCGTACTTTTTTTTTTTTTTTTCCTTCTCGGCAGTTTGGATTGGAAGGCAGTTGGTTGCAACAGGGACTTGGGGGTCAGCCCAGAGGAGACACCTGAGAAGCAAGCAAGCCGCTCTGCGAGTTTTCACCATGGAAATGGGGCCGGCATACGGAGCGCTGTCACAAACCACTGTCACATCTCGTGCGTCGTCTACTGTATGTAAAACATCCAGCGGGTTGTTAGCGTACCATCAGCGCCGAGCTCATTGTTCCCTCAATGCAATCTCTGTGGGGAAAAGATGATGCCATTAATCGCAATTGTTTGCAACAGTGCCATTGTGAATTTCTCTCCTTCACTTCATCTCTCTCTCTCTCCCTACCCCCCCCTCCCTCCCCCCAGCTCCCCCTATCTGGAGTGCTTCAGCGGTGGGTTGCATTGTGCTCTCAAAGGGAATATGGATTGATACAGTCTCTGGCACTCTCGCAAGCACAGAGCAAGGACTCGGTGCTCCACTTCCATTTTTTTTTTTTTTTTTACAGTCTGGGTCCTTTTGTCAATCTCAGACAAAGGCAGCGGCGCTACACAGGATGTGTGAATAGATACACTGTACGTGGAGAATGCGAGGGATGGAGTAGGGAAGGGAGGGAATTTTTGAACGACAAGAAAAAGAAAAAAATGTGGCTTGATTCAGACTCGGACACAAGAGTGGTCAGAGCAGGAGGTTGAGGTGCCCACTCTGACTAAACGTGGTCGGAGTGGCGAGCGGGGGGGGGGCGCGAGGATGCCGTCACTCCTCGCCTATTTGTGTCCTCTGGTTTGTTCCCGGAGAGTGAGTTCTCTCATGACAATCACAGCGAAACATCTTGACGGCCGGAGGCACAAGGATAGGCGTTGAGGAAACCTGCAAGGGGAAAAGAGAATAGGGCAATGATCCGTGTGTGTGTGTGTGTGTGATTGTGTGTGTGTGTGTGTGTCCTGTGATAACGGTGCGTGAGAGCAGGAAACACACAGTGCCTGTTTTTGCTGCAGGGGTTCCTGGAAGTCAGCCGCCCAGTGTGATTGGCGACATACACACACACACACACACACACACACACACACACACACAAACGCATGTGAGGACCCACACACACACGCACACACAGGATACCTCGCCTCTGAAAGGGAAAAACATGCTGCGTCTGATACATGTGGACACAGACAAGCAGACTTCCTGCATTTTCCCACCTACTGGGCGGCCACCTGTAACAGTCTCACACACACACACACGCACACACACACACTCATATTACATTCATGGGGACAAAGCCTGAATGAGACAAATATAAGCTGGGAGTTGACAGTAAACAAGTGCCATTCGAACCCCCATAATTATCTGGCATTAGATCAGCAGATCAGCATTGCCTGAAGCGGCCTAACATCATCGAGAGCAACAGGAAGAGACGAGAGGCAGCCAGAGTAACTCACTGCTGTATGCATATCAGCGAGGGGCATTGAGATAAACACTTCAACAGTGAGGTAGTGGAGTCGAAGCCAGAACAATCCCCGCTGAACCCCTTTGTTCGCCCTACCTGACCCCCACCTGCCCACCCCCCGTTAGCCTTGCGGCTCACATGCAGTCCCGTTCCCATTCATTCTCCGGTGCGCTACCAGCTTATCATTCCCGCCTCCGTCTCTGCCTGCTTCGCGTGATCTCCAGCTGAGAGTTTGCCTCGCCATCCCTCGCCCGTCTCATATCGACTTTTGCAGTTGAAAGTGAACTTTTAACTCTCGAGTCTTGCTTTCGGGTCCAGAAAGTTTGGGGTTTTTTCGTTCATATCAGATGCTCGCTTTCGTTGATTCTGGCGGCTGCTGTCTATGGCGTGAGACAAAATAAACTTTTGTTCTCGAGCTGTGATTACATGACTTCTCCACCCTGGTGACTAGCATTCAGAAAAACTGGAGTAAATTAAAAAAAATATGTATATTGGCCAATTTTCTCTCTCGGGTGAATGTAAACAGCCATAGGCGACACCTTGACCATTAAATCGGCCACTTGCTTTGATTGCGTTTGAGCGCCGAGCATCAATACTACTGCAGTGCTGTGCGGTGTGGGCACAGCCTCTGATCTCCTATTATACTGTCCCATTTGGTGCAGCCCATAAGTCGAAGCTGAAGTCAAACATAACACTGTGTATACAAAAAAATGTGTGAGTTATTAGGTTCAGCACACAGACACGTCCATAAACATCTCCTGAAGAACACTGTTGCATGATACCGTAACCGTAACTGACATTTCTATTCCTACAACTCTGTGTTGTAGTTATTTTCCTCCACCCAACTATAATTTCATTAGAATACTGTGGTCAAAAAACGTGTCTATATGATCGCCTTGCTCTACCGACATTCGGGGTGGGAATCACCGAGCAATTAACGATACGTCGGCCACAATAATGACGGTGTAACGACGCAGCGATTCTCCAATAATCGACAGATTGCAAGACAGCCATCTGATGCTCAGTCAAACTGAAGAATATCAGTCGGGCTCTAATTCATTTAACTTGACTCGACTCTTTGATTACATCATCATCAAAACATGAGAATATTTACATTTTCGGCGCCTCATATGTTATTCTACAAGTCCCGGAGAAAGTCTGAAAAGCACTACGTTAAATTCAACAATTTAAACAGAATTCCTCAGTCAGTCCTCTGACGGAGACAGAAAGGGATTGTGGGAGGGAGGAATAGAGACAGAGCTGCATGATGGGATAGCAGCTGCAGTGCAGCATCTTATGCAGGTACAGTGTCTGGAGAGGGATCGCGCTCACACACTGGGGTATTATGGAATTCAACCCACCGTCTGGCTCGTGTAGCAGAGGAGAAGAACTAAGTGGGCGAAAACTGACAACCTTGCCTCCTTCCACCGGAATGCAAATGAGTCCCTCCAACTTCTGAGGAAGACTGGCTAAATATCCTGACAGCCTGCACGCGTGTAAGACAATGACTCTCAAATCAGACTGCAGATAAGGATGTCTTATTATGTCACAGTGTATTACAGGATAAACTCCATGTCTGATGGGCAAACAAAGGGGTTGTCATTTAGGAGATGTTTCTCTTTGTGACAATCGAGAAAAAGAGAGGAGAAATCAAAACATCCCCAATCGCCCTCACGTACGTCAAGTCCCAAAATATCAGATATGCATACATCTGTCATCGCTTCTGTGCCGGGGCCTGGAGGGTATCCCACAATCCTTTGAGGTGCTATAGTTTTCTCTGTGCATTTGATTTGAACGCGTGAAAAACACGTCTCCCTGCTCGCTCGCGCACCACGTCACCCGTCTCTCTCTCTCTCTCTCTCTCTCTCCTCCTCTTCCCATCACTCCTGCGTTCCCTCTGGTCCTGAGAAGAAAAAAAAAAAAAAAAAAAAACCTGACAGGCAAGATATGAGAAATGTTCTCGTGCTTTCCTCATCAGTCGGTCGGGAAGAAAGTCCTCCCTTCTGGAAGCGAGCGGAACCTCTGAAACTTGAGTTCTGATTTCGCACCGGGGGGATGATGTGAAGTGAATTAATTTGCCAAGACGGGGCCGTGTTTTAACAACTGGAAGTGTACTCAGTCAATGAGACCTTTTGCGACATTCTCCGGAGGGTTCTCCAGTTGCATAGGCAAATTAGGAAGCCAGGTACGCTTTATGTTTCCTCGGGGCTTTATATGCGCAGCCCGAACACAAAAAAGGCATGTAAAATTAACTGCTCATACGCATAAACTGCACGGGAGCTCCAGTTTTCATCCAACGAGAAGGAAAGCTCAGTTACGAAAACCCAATATAGGCATCTCCCTCGCTGCCATGCGAAGGTGTTGCCCTTTGTAATTCCTACCCTCATAGCTTCCTTTTCAACAGCTGTGCTAATCCCTTTGTTATAATGTCACCGGCTTGATGAGTCGTCCTCTGAGCCACTTGATGTTGGCGAAACAAATGTACAGTAGAATTCAATAGATGAGACTGCTCGTCAACTCGGAAAGTAATTAAACACCTAACAGTGCTCCTTTGTCTTGGGGAACGCTAGTGTTCCAGGAGCACATATTCACCGTTTATTCCTCATCACACAAGGATACGCTGGCGGCACGTATGTACGATGGCGACAAAACGCGGCTTTCCTTTTACGGTGGGTTCATTTCTCCTATCTTTATCGGGTGATACTATGATAACTGCTTTATACTTATAGATTAGATAGATGCAGATTAACACGCTGCCACAGGTTCTCAAAAGTGTATGCACATTGAATTGTAGTTGCACTCTGTCGTGGAATTAGTGTCCTGATGTAGCTCTATCCTCACACCACCTAACCAAACAAAACTTCCTCTGAGGGAGCCCGCTACATTCACCGAACCTCATGTAAAGGTACCGAGGCAGTACTCACACCTTAGGTGCTGGATTTACAATGATGCCGCGGCATGTTGGAATGAGATTTCGGACCTTTTATTACTTGGGTCGAGAGCAGCAAATGCACCGCGCAGACAGGCGAAGGAAGAGCGTGTACCAGGAAATATAGAGGAGGCAGAAAGATTACTGCGAGGAGATGAGAGAGAGCGGCGGAGTGTGTGAGAAATAAATAGTCATACCACAGCAGGTGTCTAACCGTGCCTGCATACTTCTGTGGTTGCTGTGAAACAGTTTTTCCACTCATGTACGTACAACAGCTGTCAAAGGTGGCTGTGATTGGCTGCGATGGCCCCCGACCCCATCCATCATCATCACCCGCCTCACCATACCTCGCTGGCGGACCTGACTTCCCAACTTCCCCGAAATCATCGGCCAGATGGCCCTCGCCAATGCTTGCCCGCTTTGCACACCTGATATGAAGCTATCCGTCATCTGATAACGACCGAGCTTTGGCGGTCCCCCAGCTGGGGCCTCTGCTGCAGCACTGGGCACTGGCGGGTATCGGGGATGGGTGGGTGGCGGGGTGGTGCACAGCCTGACTGCCCCTCTGATGGATTAGTGCCAGGTAGTGTGGCAGGGGAGGGGCTGAGGGTTGTCCCCTAATAGGATTCACAGTCGTCCAGTGGACCATGGAACAGGTGGAAGCAGAGAGAAGGACAACGGAAAGAGAAAGAGGGCCGTGTGTGGTAGGAAGCACAGGGAGATGGAGCGCAAATTAAAGAGGTGGCTGAAAGGTAAAGGGGAGAAAATGGCGGAACCTTGACGGACGATGAAGATACAGTAACCTTAATGAAGCTCAATGTGTCCCTAACCTTAACAAGGACCTTATTTTGAGCCAATCTGTGATGTTTCCCTAAACCTAACCAAGTCATGCTTGTGTCCAAATCTAACCGAACCATAAAGGGTTTGGAGAAGCAGACTGGAGTGGTCCCACCTCCAAAGCTAAACAATGTACTGCTGTGGATGGGGGGGGGGGGGGGGGGGCAACACAATACTTTGGATCCAAACTAACCTTTTAAAACACCAACTTAAACAAAATAGCTGCATGGTGATATTATTAGCAGGTTTCACTCAAGCTGCTCAAATGGTTGAACCTTAAGTCACATGCTGCAATGTGCAGGTTACAACGAAATTCTGCCCACCACTTGCTGAGGTGCTTATTTTTGCTATTTTTTTGGCGTCCTCCATGGCTCAAAATGCTTAACTTGACATATTCCCCACACGGCCTGAAGATATCTACCAAGATTTAAGATGATTGGACCAATGGTTGGCTCTTATGACAAGGCGATATTTGATAGCCAACATGTTTTCTGACTGATTTTGTAAGATATGTGTATCTTAGTACCTCAATGCTGTATGCCCAATTTGTTGTTTATTGAGTCGAATCTGAAAAAGTAAAAGTCACTTCACTGTTTTTCAGTTTTATGCTAGTTAGCACCAAATCTATCACGGCAGCCCCGCATGCACCTGGGACTTTTTTGTTAAGCATCATGAACTGGACTTGTGTGTCCTATTTTAAATTTAATCAGCCTTACTGTATTTCGGCTGCAGCCTTTTGAAAATTGCTTTCATAATTGCGCCACAATGTGGCACGTATTCCTTGGGAAGCATTTGCCCGCCGAGTTTGAACCCTAATTAATCGAAGGAGACAGTGGTTGACCAGCAATTTAGACCAGATGATGTGCCTGTATGTTGTCCTTTTTAATTGTTGTAGTTTAATTTGGAGGACCTGGTGTCTTTGACATGTGAGACCTGCGTCTTCTAACGACAATTCTGATAGTTCCCAAACCGAGTCATTTCGGTGCTGAAACCTAACCAAAAAATTAGACCAGAAAAAAAGAGTTTTACTTTTGGGGCATCAGATCAGAACAGGCTCATCGGTGTCCTTCTGGGGAGCATTACAATGCTTTTTGTGCCTTTAATTCAGAGGATGTGTTGGACGAAAGGTTACGCTGTGTGTGTTGACGCAACTGAAAGAGAAAGATTGGATGTGAATGCAGACACCTGATTTAATGAGGACAAATAAAATGCTAGAGCTGACACAGTAAAAATATTTACCTGCAGTCTAAATGAGGATAAAATTACCTTTAGCTCAGTGGAATAATTGCCGTCCCCACATTGCATGGAACGTGTTCGGCTGTAAATAATGACTTTTTAAGCAGCTCGATACAATACTTAATGTGTTAACAATATCTCGGTGTTAGGGTGATTGACAAGAGAGAAATGTCTTAATGGCTTATGTTGAGCCTAATGTAGCAGTGTATCCGACTTTACACATGCCGGTGCACAGCGAGGGAGGCTGGCAACACAAATACAGTATACACAAATACACGCTCTCGCACACACATACACACACACTCACTCACAGAGCGGCAGTTCTCATTAGTGAAGTCAGTGTGCTCGAGGCGGGCAGGGCCCCTGCAGCAGTCTTCAGGAGTCAGAGGAGCCATTTGTCAGAGGAAAACAATTAGCGGGGAACGATCCGTTCCATTGGTTTTAATGAGTACAGCCGGGTCACTCTGCTCACAGTGGCAACACGCAAAGGTCATCAAAGGCTGCGAGCAACGCGCACCCAAGTCACGCTCGCGCGCGGACGCGCGCACGGCACCCACGCGCATGCACCTCGATTCATCTTAACCCCTATTCGGTGCCTCCAACGTGCTACATGCTCTCGCTTAAACACATAAATGTGCCCACACGCTGATGCAATCACACACGCTGACAAATGGACACACCCTGCCATCGCACCCAAAATGTTTATTTCTCATCACTTTCAAGCAATCCACCCCCCCCACGTCATCGCAGCCGCTGACAAAGTCACCAGGGTGAGTGAAGTCTTATGTGTTCTGTTTGCAGGGTATTGTGCATATATGTGACCTTGGACAGTACCTATGGCATGGTGATGCCTGTAATGCATACAGCATGTTAGTGTGGATGGTTAGCTGCAATATGGTAGCTATAGTAACACATGGAGGAGCCATATAGCTTTATTTTCCATTTCAACGGGGAATAATAGCATATGGCAATAGCGCGTCAGTAATGGGACAGCATGAATGCCGATTATTCAACAGATGAGGATGTAGGATACCCTCAGAGCTATGAATAAAGATGACCTGTTGTGTGACGTTGTTTTGCCCTAAAGATCTTTCCCTCGCTCCTGGAGCGAAAATAAAGGAAGCAGCTGGATTTACTTTGAAGATGGAAGATGTTCAGAATTCAATTTAAAAGTCATTTTGATTGATTGCGTAATGGCTGTAAAACAAATAGCCCAGCGCAGAGATAATAAGCTACTTTGGAGGCATTTAATCTGTATATCTAAGGGTCAGAATGACTGACTGAAAGGCACGGGACGGACTCCATATTTGGGTTAATTGTGTTTGACCTGAGGCACATTAACCAAAACAGACCGATGACTGCCTCACTTTACGTGACTGTGGCATCCAGTGTTATACTGCCCTCTCAGCCCATACGCTGGGCGTGCAAAATTGTTCTGCCCAGCATCTCTAGCGAAGACGGTGTCTTTCTAAAAGCATTTACCAAGCACTAATGTCAATTTCACACAGATAAACCAAAGTAGCTTTTCACACACACATGCAAACACAAATGCAATTGATAATAATAATAATAATAATAATAATATTGTACAAGTGAGGATTTTATTCTAATGACTGAGAGAAAGAGAGATGAGAAAAATTGTCACTGATTGATTTCCAATCACTGGATGCACCTGATAAATGCAGTTTTTATCCCCTGGTCCCTTCTCAGTAGCTGCTTTTCTAGCCTAGTTAGCTGTCTTAGCTTATTGCCCTCTGGGGTTAATATTGTAAAGATTAACTCTTAGTTTTTAGTTATTAAGACTTTGTTATGAAATGTTTTAAGCTGACATAAAATCACAAACTTATGAGAGGTTGGAGAGCTAGTACATACAGCCTAAATCCAGGATTAAACGGATAGATTACTCGAGGCAGACTCTATATGTACGACATATATATGTATGTCTTTGGTGCCCCCCTAAACATACATTTTAATATTTGGCAAACAAACACAATTATTAAAATGCCACATAATTAATTATTACCCTCATTCATTTAAATTTTAGTTTACCTGTTTAACAGTCAACAATAAATAAATATGTTAACATTTAAATAAAGTTGTAAACTGCAGATTTTATTTGATTTTTATATTTAAAAAATATTTCTTATTTGTGTGTTAAACATAATCTTGAGGAGGCAGTTCTTTTTGTTGCTGTCTGGGCGCCGCAGTGGCAATAAAGTCCTGGGCATAGAGTGTAACATGCTACTGTATTTTGACTATTTAGTCGTAGAAATAGATGTAGACTCGTGCAGAGACATGCTTCATGTAACCGTAAGTAACTTCTTTTACTCGAGGGGCATTACTTAGCATTTAGCGTACATTATGTTAAAGGGCGACTCTAATGGCTCTGATGCGCTGACCTTCAACTCTGAACACAAATCCTCCTTCGATCGGCTTATTTTCCGCTCCTCCTGACTTCTGGCTCAATACAAAGCACTCAAACCTCCATTTAATTTTTTTTTTTTTTTAAATGCCCTCCTCCTTTAACTCACACACATGCACACACACACACACACACAGACACAGTACATAGTGCACGTACTCCGTATTAAAAAAGTGCAGCCCCTGAAGTGTTTCACCTTTTTTTTTCATTTAATAGATGATCTTAAATGTCTCACTCTCCTCCGTACCCCACTACATAAACCCACCACGCTTTGCTCCGTAATGGCCCTTTCGACACGCTGGGGAAATGCAAAGTGTTGGAAGAGTTATATACCACATAACATGACTCCTACTGCTGTAGTGTAATGGCTTCGGTTTGAAGAGAGAGACGCACAGAGAGAGCAGCGGAGTAAAAAGAAATGGACACCACGCGCCAGGGTTCATACAGTGGGCGCACAGGAACGGGATGTCCAACAATATCGCCACTTCACTGACTTTAATGGGCACATTAAGCGAGCGGCGGTCATTTAGCAAAAAGCCCACCTGGTGGAACCGCAGCCCCGCCAACCCCCCCCCGCCCGAGCCCTCATCCCTCCCAGTCCCACACTGAAACCACTGGAAAGACCTCATAATGGCTTTGACAAGTTGAATGCGTTGGTGGAGAGAGCGGGACTGTTTAAAATGGGAAAGCCAAGAATTTCACATTTTATAAAAAATGTCTTCATGAATTCCAACGTCTCACCTTCAGCTAAACAGCAGGCAAGTAATGTCACCTGTGTAGACAATGAACGATGATAATCTAAATACCAATTTAGATTTGAGTGTATTTTTTTTTTCCAACAGGAAATGTAGTGACTCCTTTTCGAAAATAAACATGACGTTTGAATGTCTTTTCTCTGCAATATTTGTTCCTGGTGACATAAACTTGTTTTGATTGACCTAAATCACAAATGCAGATAAATTAACACAGCGTTTGCTTGTGTTCGATCCACGGCTGTGTGTACCACAGTTACCACAGGTTTGAATCTGCTGATTTGAAAAAAAAGAAAATAAATGAATAAATAAATTGACACAACAATTTCTCTCAGAAATCATCTTATCTTTGTTTAGACACACACATAGGCTTACAAATTATTATGGTGCTCACCGCTAAATTGCCTGCTCTAATGAGCCAGTTGCACAGAACATGCCTCCCACCAGCCTGAGTCTGCTGGAACATGCGAAAACACCAGACTGAAAGCAGGTGAACATGGGTGTCAAAATGAATAGCTACAGGCGGTAACACAGCCAGTGTCTGATCAAACCTATCGAACAATGTCCTGATTGTGAAACACACTATTTGATCAGAGAGTTGACTAGCACCTAGCCAAAAGTAATGCAGTCTAACACAACAAATCACAGCCTCCTGAATGTTTATAAGGATCAGTTTTGTTGTAATTGAGGTGTTGAGTTGAGTTAATGCTGACAGTTTGTTCTAATATTTCGTCTAACCCATTTATATCAAGCAGAAACCCCCTCTCTGTGTGCGATTGCCGGGAGGATTCATCGTGACTGCGAACAGAAGTAAGCTCAGGACTGATACCAGCGATGCAGGTTTAAAGTTACAGTGTTCTCAGCATAGGTGTTTATTTTCTTTATTAGTAATTTAGCCTTTAGCGGCATGTCTCGTCTGTTGTTTGGCTCGCAACACAAAAAAGCGTCTTCATGTTTCAAACTGAGAGCAGAGGAAATATTCCAGTGTTTTCTGTTGTGTTAAGCTCTGATGATTCATATAAATAGTTACTTTTCAACTGTCTGGGCTCGTGTCTGCATTTGAAATATAGCACATTTCTTCGGAGCATATGTTATTCACATGTGAGAATGTAAATGTGGAAATTTTCACATATGGAAAAAAACCCAATCACCTGTGTGCATGCAGGGGCCACATATACACACCACACCCTATACACATCATTCTACTTTCATTTTGAAGAAACAAATCTAATGTGATTTCGCGTGCCGTGTTTTCCTTTAAACGGCACGCCAAACAAGCCCGTTATATATATGAATGCGTGTCATTTTGACTCCTACGTGAAAAATTCCCTGGTTACAAGTTCCATTATACGTTTTTTTTTTTCACATGTTTTTGTCACGTGCATGTTTTTGTCATGTGTGAAAATGTTAAGATCCCGTGAGGAGAAGCTGATTTTTCGCGTGGTTCTGACGTGCCATGCTCGGAAATTCTGATCCACGGGCGAAAAAAACAAAACAATTCACGTCACATCCGAAACTCACCTTGTGAAAATGTCATCACTTGAAATTTCTGCCCACGTGTTAAGGTTTTAGTTCACATATGTGCAGTGAGTGTGGACATGATAGGCATTTCTTTAATGAGTGGCGCTGTCTCTCTCCAGCATCTTTTGCTGTCTCCTCTCCGTTTGTTGCTCACGTGCACGCATTCGCACGCGAGGTGCGTCGGGGCGAATGCGAGGATGTGTCACGGCCATCGGTACAATGCAATTAGAAGTGGGAGAGAGGTGGAGAGCGCTTTACGGCGATAACGCGACGCGGTAATTAAGGGGAAAATATCACGACCCTGGTGCCCACGGCATTTTGAAAAAGAGTCGTTTAAGACCGAGATTACACAGTGATTGTCAAATCAATGGAGGAGGTGGAGGTGGAGGTGGGGGGTGTGTGGAAAATGAACCTGTCTTGATGGAGTACATCGGTGAATAAAAAGCATGTGCACGTTGGCAAGTGAGCGACCGTGACAGTACACGCACTGCAGGTATGTGGGTGTAGATACGTGGAGTTGTGCTCTCACTATTGTTCAACCATAAACCGTCAGATTTCCCTGCAAATGAACATCCCGAAGCCCTTCCAACACGTCTTTTAGCATAACATTCGATATATAAATGCAGAGCGCAGAAGACTGTGTGTGTGTGTGTGTGTGTCGGGTCGCGCGCCCACTAATATTTTGACACCGTCGAGCTGCAGTTGCAGAACACCCACAAACCGGAGGAGCGAGACAAAGGGTAGAGGGCAAAAGAGTTAGACAAAGGGAACGGGGGAAAACAGAAAGGGAGAGATCTTGGTAATGACAAGCACTTCACAGCCAGAGCCGACCTCCCTCCACCCACGCACCCCGATGAGATAATTCCTCCTCCAAATTGCAATCAAAGCTCAGAAAAACACTTGAGGAGCAGGAGCCCTTTCAGCCATTAACTCGCCAGGTCCTGGGGCGCTGCTTTTTAAACATTACATTTCTTTTCAATGTGTTTTTTTGAATATTGTTTTTTTTTTTTTTTTTCCCCTCCCTTCAACATAATTATCATTCGTGTTTCTCTTTGTCTTCGGCTCGCCATTAGCACTGTTTGGGAATGATTAATATTCAAGAGGAGTAACTGCGTCGACAAAAGAATATTAAAAAGTTTATGCACTTAGTGGCTCTTTTTTTTTTTTTTTTCCTCCCCCTCCAGTTCCTTTGTATGGACTCGCACGACCTCGCTCGACTGTATTAGACAAAGGATCACGAGAGAGCTGCTAGTTTGGGTGTTTTTTTCGTCTGGTGCTGTCTCGCGCTGAGAAGGACACTGTGGTGAACACAGAAATGATGCGTGCTCATTAGACTGTTGGAAATACAGCCAGCACGGACAGCTAATGCCACTAAGGATGCACCTTAAAGGAGTTTAAATCGAGGAATACTATCACATTAAAGGGCCAGTATGTAAAACATTTACAAATTAACTAAAACTGCCAACAGAATGTGATAAAATAACCGTTAAGTTGATGCTATGTCAAGGATGTTTATGCAATGTGTTGCAGATATATATCTACTGAAGATGCTAACCAGCTAGCCCTCGGGGCCTGAAAGACCTCTTTTCTCCCAACACTCCCTCTGTAGTCTGGCTACCTGCACGGCTAACGGAGCTAACAAGCTAACAGTTTCTGCATTCATACAGTTAGGTGGCTAATTCTTACATATTGCACCTTTAAAGAAACGGCCTCGAAGTGATGCCTGCATCATGTGTTACATCCTGGCTTTAGTTCAGGAGCTTGGCATGACTCAACATCATGAAACCAGCGTCCACTAACCAGTGTGGTCACCCGTTCCTCACAAAACATGTGGGCGTGCTGATGAGGAGCGTCACGCAATGGAACAAGAACAATCCTTCCGACAACTGGAGACTGGAATGGGGGTGGAGAAGATGGCTGATGTAAGATTTGTGCGGTTCGTTCGAACATGAACAACAGGTCAGTGGCCTTAATCCCTCTGGAAATAAACAGCGTTCTTACAGGATAATGCGGTGGCCCATTTCGACGTTATTGTGACCCGCCGGTAGATCCCACATGCGGCACTTGAAAGACCCTGAATGGCAGAGGAAAGAAAGCTCGGTCCTCGGCTGTAAAATTGGGTGTCAAGTGGCTCTATTTGTCATAATTATGTGGTTGTAAAGGGAAAGTCGAGAAAAGGTCTAATCAATCTGATTTAATTAAGTGCAGTCAGTCATTTGAAATGAGCAGAATAGAATTAATAAGCACATTGTAAATTTGCATTTAAACCCATGTAATTATGCCAATTCAGTGGCCTCACAAGCACACTCATTTTTTCCCTTCGTTTTTTTTTTCTAAAGAGCAGAAATAAGACAGAAACAATTTCTCCTTTTTTTTCCTCTCTTTGATTCTGAATCTATATGCGGACAGTGGAAGTGGCTAAAACAATACACATATCCCTTGATTTGCGTACAAAGACGCATCTGGTGTTACACTGGCGCTGATGGTGACGGATAGGTGTTGCAGCTGTTAAAGGGGCACTACGTAGTTTTGGGGGTGAAATTCAAACTCAGAGGAAAAGCAAGGTCCCCAAAACACTGTTTGAAGCTAGAAGAGGTGGCAGTGGTAAAACAATATGAAATGTGTTGTCCTCTGAAGTCAGTTTGGTTATTCAGTTTATTCAGTGATGAAAATGAACAGAGCTTATTCAGTTTGTTCAAGCATGAAGACTTTCTCTTTCTTCTGATTAAACTTTCTTCCCCCAAAACTGCGCAATGCACCTTTAAGCTCTCCTGTTGAATAAAGTTTTCGAAACATCCTTGCTTCATGAGCAATTTGATCACTTCCACGTCAAGTCGCACTAAATGAGTGCCTTAAATATTCAACACGTTCCAAATATTTTTTTTTCCTTTCATCCTCGTCGGATTTAGTTTAGTGGAGCCTCGACTGCAACGCTCAGATCTTCCCTCTGAACGGGACGGAAAAAGAAAAAAAAGGATTGGGGAGAGACGCACAGTCAAACAGCGCAAGAGCTTCGAACGGCTGCAGGGGTGGTGACGGGCATCAGTAAGTGGAGGAGACACCGGGTTGGTCGGCGCCGCGGCGGATGAGAGGGGAACGGATAGGTGGACGACCAGGGTGCTTGGCTGGATGGTGGACTGGCGCGCTTGGCTTGCTGAGTGACTGACTAACTGATTGACAAGGTGACTGACGAGGTGACTGTTTATGTGTTGGATCACGCATGGACGGTTCTCTGAGACGCACTGAAGCGTTTCCTCCAGAGAGAGAGAGAGAGAGAGAGAGAGAAGGAGAGCTGAACTTCCTTGACTTTCCCTTTGACCTGTTTTCATTGGAATATGCTTTGGAGAAAATATCTAGGAACTCTCCCTCATGAAAGACAAACAGCCCCTTCAGAGACTCTTCAGACCTTATTTCAGCCCACTTCTTCCCCTGTTTCCTGCAGCCTTGCTCTTCAAGGAAACCTATTATGCTCTTGTTGTTCTCCGGCGTTCTGGATATTTTCCTTGAGCACGTAAAAGGCCCATTAAGTTAAAAAACAAGGCCTCACTGCCTCAGAAAACGCCGCCGCTGAAACGCCTCGTCAGCCGTCCCGCCTTTAATTCTATAACTGCTTCCATGACATCACACTATGTCACACATTTGCATAGTGTATTACATGTGTATACAAGGTAGAACTGAGGCTAAATGGAGGCTGAAAACACAACAGAGTTCCACTGGCTCAGGCATGCGTGAGGGGACCAATCAGAGCAGGCTGGGTATTCGGGATGGGGGGCTTTAAAGAGACAGGAGCTAAAACCAAGTGTCTAAGACGTTTTTTGAGCATTCAAGCATTTGAACCTATCCTAGTAGTAAAAAAAAAAAAAAAAGAATAAATTAAAAAAAAACAATTGAACCTGAAAATGAGCAGTATAGTCACTGTGATTTTTGTGGTGCAACTTTGTCTTTACTGTTTTTTTTCTTTTTGAACCTTTTCTCGTGCATGTTTCTAGAACTATGCAAAGCATGTCAAACACACTTTCACATGCTGTGCGGTTCACTGCCGACAGAGCTTACCTGCCATGGAAACAGCTGAAATTAACCACCTCCCACAATCCTTTGTTCTATTTACGTTTCGAATTCCACTCGAGCGGCTCCACCTCTCCCACCGAAAACCATATGGCCACGACGCGGGGCCTGTTCTCTAAACAGATATTACACTTTCCGTCACGAGCAGCGCTGCACATCTGTCTTTTAAGCGGGAACAGCTGAAAAGGCTGCATTTTCTTGAACGGAAAGTGTGTGTATGTGTGTGTGTGAGAGATAAAGAGATTCGTTATTGAAAGAGAGAGGAGTGACTCTGTCGGTGAAAAGATGCCTACGAGGATTCACTGTATCTTACAACATCTCTGTTTTTTTTTTCTCCCCTTCCCTCCTTGATATCAGAACGCCGCCTCGCGCTCGCAAAGATTTCCCAAGCGGCGTCGAGTCATTTCCAAGCGGCTTCCTCCATCTTGCCGCTAATCAACAAAGTTAATTTGTTTCCTCATTTATTTATTTATTTTTTTCCCGAAATCCTAAAGCTACCGACCGCGCTTTTTTCTTTTCCTTCCACCGTTCCACAATATATATTTCTCCAGCTAACTGGCAAAAAGCTCTCTTCATTTATCAGATCCACACAGCCACACAGCCTTATTACAAGAGTCCTCTTATCTGTCATATTTCCTTCCAGTAGCGCTGCAGTGGCTACAAATGGGACTTAGTCTATCTGGCTCGGAGCTGATGGGGGGGGGGGGGGAATGAAATTATTGCGATTAGATCTGACCCATATGCTGGAGTAGCTTGGAGTGTGTGTGTTGGTGCATGTTGTGTGCAGCGCTGGCAGAGGTGGTGCTGCCTTATTGCGTTTGCGCGTCTCTCGCACTGTGGTGGGTGGCGGCGGCTAGCGGCTAGATTAAGGCATTAGGCAGCGCTCACAACCAATGAAGGTGGGTGATAATAAGAAGCAGATCTTTTTCATCCGGTAATAACAGGTGATGCTCGGCATTTGGATCGGCCTCTTTCGTCTTTCTTCACGTCGCCCTCTCTCTCTCTCTCTCTCTCTCTCTCTGGCTGTCTCATTTCATTTTCCCTCTCTGTCTCACACTCACACAGACACCCACGCTCCCCTCTTTTCTTTCCCTCTCTTTCTTGCCCTTTCTGTGAATAATTGAACAGCTTCGCCCGGGCCAAGGTTTAGTGCTATCATGTAGTGTGCCGTCTGACTGCCAATCAGTTGACTCATCTCCCCGCGTGGAGAAAACAAACACGAGGGCACCGATGCAAGCCAACGGGCGGCATTCCGAATCCAACAGAATGAATAGCGGGGCTCTTATCGGTGGCAATCCGACCCCACTGAGGGAAACAAGCAGAGTCAATAGACGCAATAAGTAGATTCAGCCTTTTCTCAGGCGAAATTCATAGCAGATCTGACTCAGGTTTTTCAAGCATCGACGATTAAGTTAAAAAGACACTCGACACGAGGGACGAGGAAATTGCTTTAAATTAAAAACCCCAGCGTGTGCAGCGTGAGCTGCGGCTCGGGGTAAGACAACAGTTGCCCTCGGTGGGCGATTTTTCAAAAGGGGGACGGGGAGGGAAGCCATTCGAAGTTGGCGTCTTCCCTGTTAACCTCCCCCGTCCCTGGGTGGCAGAGGGAGTTTTGGGGGCAGAGCTTTTGTCAGTCTACTCTGCCCGGCTCATTGATCCTTTCACGGACTGGAGTTTGCGCGAGTGAGAATCTATAGCCCTGACCATGACTCTGAAACATCAGTAGTCCAACTGCTCTGTTTATTGATGGTGCTGTCTGTGGTGCTGAAGTCACAGAAGGATTTGTAATTGTGCCTTTTTCTCTCAGTCGTGCCCCTTATGTCTACTTGGAGATATATATATATATATATATATATATATATATAGTAGAGTAGTTACAGCTTGATCAAATTGAGAAGGATCATAGAGATGTGATGCTGCCGATCCTATGCAGCAGGGACAGATGTCACAAGTTAAAGGGGTTCTTACAAGAGAGGATCATATCCTGCAGTATTCCTGTAATAGGCTATAATATTCCTGTAATGTTTCATAAACCAGATCCAGATTCAGACAGCTTGCCGTGCAGACAGGCTGAAACATACACTAATATGTGGACACAAAAACGAATGAGTAATAAATAGATAAAACAAAGAAATACAATAAAAAGGGAGCCTATGATAAACAGAACATGTTAATAGTTTGATCATCAATTAATCCAACTATTTATTAACATCTTCTCTCTGCTAGAGAGCACCTGTGCTACTGAAAATACACTGATATCGCCGTGTCGCTATTGTTCCTAAAAACATGATAACAAAGGCTTATCCAGCTGCTGTGAGGTCATAAATTTGCGAATCATGTTGGTGTTGTTCCTGGAATATCATCACTGTTTACCAGACAGCACCGAAAAACCACATCTGGATGAAGCAGATGTGGCTGAGTGGGTTAAAGTAAGGGACTTTCACTCAGAGTACTTGCGTTTGTATCCTGTTTGGAACTTCTTCTTATCGTTATCATCATCATCATTTATACCATTCCCCTTGTCATGCATAAACCAAGCTCACTCACTGTTTTGCACTTCTGCTGAGTGAAGGGGAGCACGCTCAGTACAATGTGTGCAGGAGTGACTGCGCCCTCATGAGTCCTCTGTTACAGCAATCCAAAAACACGCACGCATCCGGCTGGAAGTCCAGTTATGAGACTAACACGTGCAGGTAAGTTCTCCGAAAGCCCTCACCCCCGCTCGCAGGAACGCTTTTTTTTAGGCACGTCAAACTTCCCAAACATCTTCCTCCACCTTCACACGAGAGCGTACCCACCCCTCCCTTCGTCTCTCCCCGCCTTCAGAGAAGATCAAGGCGCTGCAGCACCAGTCAAGCTGTCACCATAAGGTGCCCTCTCCATACTTAACGTGGCCCGATCAATAATCATTGGACGGGAGGACACAAGGATGAATAATGAGCAACAGGCCCAGGACACACACACACACACACACACGCATAAGTATTAGTTTTTTCACCTTGATGTCGATGTGCTGTTCTCTACTGAATATTCCAAAGCGGCTCTGTAGCTCCACCTATTCACCCGTACCTACACGCTGAGGCTGCGGAGAAACAGCAAACACGTCAACTGCAGCATGGAGAAAACAGGTTCATCAACTGAAATTGTATTTATTTTATGTTGTTGATTAATCTAATGACCAAAAAGATACTTGGCAATGTTTTTGATGATTTAGGTGTTGCAAAATGCCTTGCTTAAGCTTCTCAAATGCCATGATTTGCCGCATTTCTCCTGTTTCACTACAGTATGGAGAGACTATCTGCAGTTTGTTATAAAATACAAGTCACTTGAAGACATCCCATAGCCCAAATTCTACTGCATTTTTTCTGCTTACATCCCTCAAAAGCAACATGAAGTACACAAAGGCATTTCACATTAGAATCATCGTAAGATGTTAAAAGTGTGGATGAAAAAAACAGCCTGTTTCGAAGCCTTTTCTGCTGCAGCGTTTATTCCTGTCAAGCTGTCATCTTCACCGGAACAAGTCCAATGCCTGTTACAATGAAAAATGCTTCACAAAACATAAGTGGGAATTGGATTCCTGTGCCTGGTTGTTCCCATATTTTATTTCTCTGTAATGGCCTTAATGCAAGTGGTTCAATGCTGCAGTTCCTCGCTCATTTCATTAGCATCAAGTCCTTGGACCAGGCTAGCCGAGGTCTCTCGAACGCAGCTTGTTTCTACAATAATGGGCCACGAGGCATGTAAGTAGCGAACAGAGGAAACATTAATATTTGAAACCATTTTGAAAACCATTAGGCTTCCGTGTGAGTGTATGTGTGTGTGTGTGTGTGTGTGTGTGTGTGTGTGTTTTATTCTGCAGTCAGAGGTTAGTGACTGTTGAGTAAATAAAAAGCAGCAGAGACACTTTTCACCCCAAATCCTTGATGCACGCAGAAGGCAGGCTGCTCCAGAGATTTAAGTAGGCCTGATGCATTTTTTGTGTTTCTGTGGTTTTTAAAGTTGTGATCAGCCCCGCGGTTCCTCTTTTTCAAATACAGGCTGATGTACATGTGTGTGTTCACTTTCATGCTTATGCGTGTGTGTGTGTGTGTGTGTGCGCAGCGAGGCAGATTAGTGTTTCTTGGCCTCTAAGTGAGCACATCTGCAGCGAAGGCTCGACATCTGGAGCTCACATTTTCTCCCACCACCTCTGCTCCCACTGCAAAATGAGCGGAGAGGAGAGGAAATAAGAGAGGGAGCAAGAGAGGACTGAGTGCTGCTCAGGCAGCGAGATAACAAGTATTCCTCCAAAGACCACTTTTTACCCGTAAACCCATCTTTCCTCCGCTTCCTTCCTTTCTTATTTCACTTCTTTATGGTGTCGTATAACCACATTTCAGAGGAAACAATGATTTTCATTGAGTGTATTATTTCCTTTGAAATATTGTTAATATTCACTTTTAGAGTATTTTTTTCCAAAACTACATAGTGCACCTTTAAACTGCCTTTCATTGTCTGAATACTAATATACTGTGCAATGACAACAGAGTTGAATCTAATCAAATCTGGTTTTAAACACTTGCACTGCCAAACAAAACAAAGCATCGCGTTCAACTATTCAGATTTATTTTTGTTACGTGTAACGCAACGCAACACGAGAAAGATGGTCAGAGCAGAAAGGGCAGGCTCCAGTTGATTGGTCCCACGATGACACATGACTTAAGTAGGTTATATGAGCATGTGCTTTCTTGTTTTTATTGAGTCAGCCACTAAAGCTGTATTTCATACCCAAGTTAACATTGTGATCAGCTTTTTTGTTGCAAAAGATTGTTTTATGAATTTGTGAAATTTGATGTGCCCCTGAACCCACTCAATTTGATGTTTTGTAATCAAATATGAAGCATATAAACTAATATATTTATATTAAAATCTGTGAAGGAGTCATTGTGTCAGTCCTTCCTGTACAGAGTTGCAGATTTTGGGTTGTGGATATGCTTTTCACTGTCGGTGTATAGTCAATAAACTGAAAGTAAAATGCGCTTCCTCTGGACAATGTGAGCAGCAACAAGGGGTTTTCATTATTGGAAATGCAAAAGGTCTAAGGGGTTACCTTTTCACACTAGGTAACTCTGTAACGTAACAAGTTAATTATTAATGCCAGTCATCTTGTAATGTGACAAGCTGCTTTCAATAGTAAGGCGACGCAACATTCATTAACCTAAACCGCTCCATCTCGAAACACAACCTCGCGCCATTAACGTAAATGTCCAGATACTGTTCCACACATGGGAGGTTAGTCACTCACTAATAATGATGTGAACAGATTTTTGTCCCCACAGCATCATAAAATACACAGTATACACACACACACACACACACACACACACACACACAGACAGTCCAGCTTGGATGGCAGCTTTTCAGCTGGGCTGATTTAGCGGTCACAGTGTCAAGCTTTTGCGCTCTGGGACAGACAGTTGGTCATTGAGCCCGTCCAAGACCCATTTAGCCCTCTCACCCAAAACAGATGTCAGAACACAGACCATAAACCCCCCCCCCCAACACACACACACGAACACGCAATTTGACCTCGAGGCTACATGAGGTACCTACTTGGGGGATATCTGATGTACAGTAAATGTGTCGAACATGCATCAACACATCAGCTTGATCACAAAGTCTGTATATTTTAAAGACGTTTGAGTGTTAGAGTCAGGTCACTGTAACAAGTAGTTTGTTTAACAGTACATTCAACTGCTCCCTTCAGGGTTTGTGGCACAAAAATGTTGCAGCTCCTCCTCATATTTGTTTCTTTGAAAATTAAGAATAAAAAATCTTTTGGAACTAAGCGTTTAGTAAAGTTTAACTTAACTTCGGCTCCGGCTGAAAAAAAAAAAAGTCTGAAGGGCACACAGTTCCTCAGTCGCTCTCCCGCTTCTCTTTTCTCTCGGCTTTTCTTTGATCATGATACAAGTATATTCACTTCAAAAACTCCCCAGGCCTTTTTCTCGCCTTCCCCTCTCCCTCTCCTTCACCCCACCACCCTTCTCCATTTCTCTCTTGCCACCATCCATTAGATGACAAGGGACCAGTTCAGAGTCCGTATCAAAGCCCATCTGGGTTTGAAGTCTGTCTCTCTCTGCCTTCCAGTCATCCTCTGGAGTCGGTGTACAGCCGTCCATGACCGCCCCGGCGTGTGCTGCTCCCGGTCCCCTTGACTTTAGGAGGGTTTTCTGGGACTGTGAAAGCCTCGAGGTGGGTGGTTAGATAGAGCATGACCCGACTCCATGCTGGTCAGTGCTTCATTTCACAAGCCTGCTAATGGCCAAAAAAAAGCAGTGATGTGGAGGAGGAAACGCCTCCAGAATGCTTTTATTTACTTTACTGTGGTTTATTTTTATTTTATTCCATACGATGGCCAAATAAAAGCAAATCTCCTATGTAAGACAGAGCCACTCATATATGTAATGGCGCTCATACAGAGGATTTAACAACACACCTGAATCTGATTGTTTTCACGTACGAGTAAAGGTGTGTGCTTATGTGCCAGTTTTGTCTGGCGCCCTCTCATTCCTATGGAGCGTGCGTTAACGTTGAAATGGATTTGATTGCACCGGATCGGTTTTGACAAATCTCCTCAAATAGGGGAAAGCAGCTGTGAGTCTATGAGGCAGAAAAAAAGCCCAGAATGGCAAGGTTTTCCATGTGGGAAGCAGACACTCTGGAGGGCTACACACACACATGCGCACGCGCGCAAACACACACTCGTGCATGCTCATTATACACACACGTCTCACAGCCTCTACACCGCATTCATTCCTGTCATCTTCATCGTATCCAGTCACCAATCACTATCTCGAACGTTTACGAAATCGCACAACTAAAAAGGAAACATTACTGATGTTTATTTATCCAAAAAAATCTCATCGTGTTGAAGGAGAGTCATTATGCTTTCTCACTTTTTCCGTCCTCCAGTGTTTTATCTGTGTTCTTGTGCATGTGAAAAAGCCTGAGAGTTAAAAAGGTCAAAGTCTGCACCAACAGAAGCTTCTCTCTCCCACAGAAAACACTGCTCCTGAACACCTCGTCAGAAGTCCCGCCTTTAATTGCGTGACTTTGTGACTTCACACTACCTCACCATGTCACACATTTGTATAATTAAGGGCTAGCTGTGAGTTTGGCATGTAATAATTTATTTAGCGCGGGTCTGTTATTGATGGTGTCGCTTGGTCAGGCGTGTGTGAGCTGACCAATCAGAGGAGACTTGGTATTCAGTAGGGGCCTTAAAGAAACAGGAGTACTTCAGACAGAGTTTCTTTTTAAGCATTAAAGCATTTAAACCTATTCAACTGTAGTGTTACCAAATAAAATGAACTTGAAAATGTCTCCTTTTATAGTTCATAGAAGTATCAATAAAAGTCATCCTTACAGTAATATCACAACAGTGATATAGAGGCAAGTGGTAGATACTAGATATGATCCATTGTCACTGAGACCTAGCATTTATATGTTTAGTGCTTTTGAGAAGATTTCAAAACATCATAGTATAGCATGATGTAGTCTAAAATATTTCAATATTGTTTTATGGTCATATCATTCAGCCTTAATGAATCGTCCTCTTGTAATCACACAAGCTACACTTTGTCACATCTTTCCTCACAATTCCTGCATTTTGGCACGTTTTACAGCAGCACACACAAAACAGGAATTATGGGATGGAGTCACAGTCTGTCTTCCTCCCTGCACTCACTGACACTTTCTCTCATAACTGCCACCGCATTTTACTGTCTGGTGTGTCACCATCAAACTACCCCTTGTCTCCTTCCCCTGAGCTCACACACACATCATGCACTTAATAAAATATTAACTACATGCGTCTATTAGCGCTGCCATCCACGCTGAAATATAGCTGATGGATTTACGGTTCCACACAAGCGCTCCAGTGAAAGAACCCGCAACGCCCCCGCCTTTTCTTTGGTGCCCCCCCCCTCCTCCCGGTAGCCTCTCTGCGACCCTCCTCCAGCTGTTTAAAGTAGAGCTCCGTCTGAGGGAAGGGGTGGAGGAGGGAGCCATGGGGGCCCACTTACTCTCTCCAAATTCTCCTGCCGCACACATGCAAATAATCCCTCCTCCCCTTTGCCAAATGTCTTTACCTGAAGCCTTGGCTAATATGTATGCTAATAGCTAACGAGGGGAGACAATAGTGAAACAAGCTCACGTAGTTAAAGGTGTAATTTGTAAGATAGAACAGACAGAATTCAAAGGTAGCTCCAAACTATAGGAGGCAGCATAGCCGCGTGCTCCTACTCACTAAAAGTGGATTTTATTTTATTTTTTTGCTGTAGTTATCTTTGGCTGAAGGGACTAGATGCCCTGACCAAGTACCCGTACCAATCTGCCCGTACCACAACTTCAGATGATTGGGGCAATCGTGACAGGCAACAAGCTCAGACAAACGGCCTCCCTGGACACCAGACTGGGACTGAACACAGCCTCTGAGACTGACAGATGCCAGTTTGATGACAGTACGGAGGTGATTTACAGTGACTCCAATCAGAAATATGACTCTTGGCAGCAGAGAAGCGAAAAAGACCAGTTACATTTTGTTTACTTATAATACTAAGTAGTCACTTTTATATCTCCCAGGTGAAACTACAGAGGCCATTGGACTATCACCGCTTGTGGTTCGAAGTGATAGTACATGATAGGAGGGGCCAAAGCTAGCTATTAGCATGCTAAACGGCTGTTGCAGATTGTCACCTTGTTAACTGATCACAATGTTGGATTTAAAGAATAAAAGTGGCCTATAAAATGCTCAAATGGGTAGCCATGTGTTGGAAACACCGATCTTCATGCATTTCTGAGTTACATTGTCTATCTGAGGCGAAATGAATGGCCATCTGTAGACGGCATGCCTCACAATTTAATGACTTCTGCTGGCGCTTCTTTCATGTTTCTGTTGTTATGTCTGCGAGATCTTTGCCTTTCTTTTTGCATTCGTATCATTCCATTGAGCTTGACAGAATCGCTGTTACGCTCATGCTTTAACAACACAAACTCATGACCTCTGTCAGCGTGCAGAAAGATGCCAAAAGAAGACAGATGTCTGCTTTTGTGGAAATGACACAGAACAGCTACTTTCTCCTCATACCTATCCCCTTTTAAGGCGCTGTTGGCTGCAAGGAGCTTTCCTGCATATAAATCCCCTCGGCTCCACCTCCATTCTTGGTCCTGCTCTCAAGCCGTGGTTCCTGGCAACATGCTTATTGATGACAAGACCGTCCTTTGTTGGCTTGCGAGCTGTGGATGGAGTGAGTGTAATTGATCTGAGGCATCTGCAACAAGAATAGGTTAGCGAGCCAGAGAGGCTGTAAAAGAGGCAGAAAACTGCAAGGGGAGACTCGTCTAAACATCCATCCGGATCCTCGCCCTTCTCCAAACCTCAGTGCTAAATCTAAAGTGTGCAGCTTCGCCCCTGGATCACTGAGCCATTATGCACTCAGCACTAATATGATGAATAGTTTCGGCAGCCTCAACGTGAACTCCTGCACAGTGAGAGCAGTGGCGAACTCAGGATGTTTGAGGGGCAGGGGAGGAAAAAATAAAAAAGGGCACCATATGTACGCGGTGGGTGGCCAGCGAACAGAAAGTCATGAACAGAGGACACTTCACCGCTTGTCTAAAAGGGCACTTTATTGTGTTTTGTCTACCAAAGGGGCATGAAAGAGGGCACTTGCTTGGCATTTCTTCAAACATGGGAGCACATCGTCACCCCTGGACCCCCATCCCCGAGTCCACCAGTGAGTAAGGACATAAAGTGCAGTGAGTAAAATACTAAGCTATTTCACACACATGAATTTGTCCACACATTACCTCGTTCAGACGCTTGACGACTGCTAGAGGTCACAGATAAGCGCACAGCCAGTCTGCGGCTCAATGTCTTGACACTGTGGCAAAATAAAAACACTGCCTGAGCGATCACTGTAGCTCGAAAGATGTGGGAGTTACTCGTCAAATCAGACAGGTAGATAGGATGCTGACAGGCAGCAAGGTAAAGACGCAGGGGAGCGCAGACCGGCAATTAGCGCCGATTGATTTAGGTTGAAGAGCCACCCACGTCCGTCTTGGCAGGAGCAAAGTCGGGGCCAGCAGCTGTGAGAAGCACCAGGTTAATTAGCGGTGTGTGGATCTGTTGGAGTGTGTGTGCTGTGTGCTAATATAACTCTTCTCTCCCTCAAGGAGCGCACATGACCAGATGTGTGCTAAATCACACACATTACATTCCATTTCCCTGCAGACCCAACTCGCCCCCCCCCACGGGCTCATATACATGAAAACGCACACAGGGAACGTAGCATCATTGGAGAACAGCTGGATATACCATTGGTTGATTAGAATGACTCCACCCTGGTGTCAGGAAATGGCTCGAACGAGCAGAGACGGAGATGACACACAATCACACTCCAACCCTGTAATCACAGACGTGTGCAAAAAGTGTGTGAGCGTTCGTCATTCTCTCCGCTGTGCCTGGCTTCTCATCCCTGGCAATTAAAAGGTACCAATTGTGGTTGTCATTAATCAGCATGTCCGCTTGGCAGTCTCCAATTCATATCTGTCAAATGCAATGGGCAGAAAGTAATAGGTCACCAATTATACACAGGGAGCCTTGTAAGGCTCTGGAGACAGTGGGTTTAAACAGAGCACACACTGAGTCACACGGAAGCACGTGAACGCACGAATAGAATAGAACATGCTCAACACGCGCGAACGCCGCAACACACATACGAGCGCAGAGCTCACCGAGGAGCCACACACCTTCCACGTCTCCCCCGGTGAGAGGTTTGACAGGACCTGAGGTGAGGAGAAGGGAAAGGGAGGATGGAGATGGAGGAGGAGGAGGAGGAGGAGGAGGAGGAGGCAAGTGAGCGAGCGGTGAGAAGATGAGAAAGCTAGCGCTCCAAGTCCTTTAACAACAGAGCGGCTAAAATGAAACAAGATGTTTTCCCTCGACGGCCAAGCTCTGTTCTAGCAAAGGCGGGAAGCAGCTGCTGAACCGAAGCCCCAGAAGAAAAGAAGCCACAATAGAAACCAACGCCATTCCTCTGAAACCCACCGCTCATTCAGTTTAGGGATAAAAGCTGATGGAAAAGTTATTGATGCAGCCATTCTCAGTCAGAGGGCAAAAGCTCATCGATCAGGGACGGAAACGTCAAAATATGCTGTTTTGCATTTGAAATCCCCTCCAAGGTATCAAATCAAAAAAAGGCTTTGGACTGACGTGTGTTTTTGCTTTCAGATCACAAGTAGAACCATGTAGCAAGGCATGTAGAACACACACACACACACACACATGCACACACTGTTGTGATGCAACTCCCACATATGAGTTGAATTCAGCATGTGGGATGGAGAGCTGAATGATATAATTGCCACCAGATGTAACGGCCTGTCGAGCGGCAAGTTCTGGTTTCTAAATAAACAGGCTTTTATGACTCATAGCTTCATAGTGGTGACGGAGCTCCGGTTTCCCCCTGTTGAAGCACAAATAAATAATCAAGCGCACCCCCTCAACGTTCCACCATTACCATTTTGTTCTTGGCAAGCCTTTCACAGGGGGAGTGCATGGTTCGTATTAGCCCGGGAGGAAAGGGCGAAATGTTCATCCTTTTTCAATATGGATCTGTGTATTGTTTTCATTTTTTTGGCTTGATCTTGCAGACATACAAACACAATAAAGACAGCCATTAAACACTCAAAAAAATAAAAGTCTACACATGCAGTTTTTACGTCCCCTTTGACCATAGAAAGTGAAGTTATGGCCCTTTGTCCAGGATGACTGTCCAAGGCTTTGTTACTGTAAGATACACATAGTACAAGAAATGCCACTCTGTCCCCGTTTACAGTAACACAACTGATGGCCAATTTATTATAACATTCGTACTGTTAATCAAACGCCAGCCCTTCCTCTTCACCCACCCTTCTCATCGCATATACAATTATCCACTCAGCGTGCTGGGCCCAGTGTCAAACCTGCAGTACCCGGTACTCACATTAGCCCGCATGCGTTAGCAGTCGGTCCTTTTTGGGTCCGGAATGAGTGCCAAGGACCATTTCTCTCGCCACGTGCCGGCAGGTTGAATTCAAATAATTGACGTCCAAATTATAGAGATGCTGCAGCAGGCAGACAGGTTAATAGCCTGCCTAGAAGACCGGAGAAAGTGTGTGTGTTTGAAAAGCGTACGCTCACACAACTTGTGAGTGTGCAAAGAAGGAGGGCAGAAACATCGGTGGAATTGGTCAGAATCAGAATGGCCTTTTTTTTTTTTTTTTTGCCAAGTATGTGTTCATATGCATCGTTGTTGGTAGCTAACCTCCACTAAGCAGTCAACCAAACAGAGGCACACCATTAGGAAAATGGTGAATGCAGAACTGAAAAGAATTTTGGGAGAAGGGGCCCCTGATGGCCCACATTGGCACATGCCATTCAGTTTCTCTATCTGTTGATGTGTTATAATGAGGGATATTTACAATCTGACAGTGTTGTTGTAGTGTTAGATATTACAATTGCTCTGTTTTTTTAAATTCCACTAATGTGAACACAAGGTTTGGAGTTGGTACATTTTGAACACTGGTTGGAGGGGCCCCCCTAACCATTTTTGACTTATAGATTGGCATTGTTTAACATTTTTACTTCTCCCACTTAACACAATACAAACCCATTTTAGTCATCAGTCTCAGTCAGTCTCCATTTTGCCTGCACTGAATCGCAGCTCACTCTTTACGGTTAGTTTGCCATCGGGCCATGATAATGTTCGCCGGTGCTTGCAGTAGCAAATCCTAGCGTTCCTCAGCCAGCATGGTGACGGGGCGTTCGTTAGCAGACTTAGGGCACTATTCGTGGCGTCCCCCCCTTCAGGGGACTGCTAGTGAGAAAATTCCATGTTGTTGTCCCCTTCAAGTTGATATTAGATTTCCACTGCTGCACTTACACTTACAATCCTGAAAAATATCCCACTTACTTAACTTTATCTGTCTGGGTGGATTGAGCGGACCCGCTTTCTTTCCAACACAAATCACTTGCTCACACTTTCATCCAAGCTCCAGTTGGCCGCTCACACACACACACACACACACACACACACACACACACACACACACACACACACACACACACACACACACACTCCACAGCCTCATATCGATCTATTTGCCTCTCATCTTGTCGGGGTGTTAAAAAGAAGAAAAAAAAAACCCACAATTTTGTTCCTCACATTAGAAGAGGATAAAAAAAAGAAGAAGAAAAAAAATAATTCCTCCATCCTTGCAGTTTTGTTGTTCTTTAAATGTGAGTGAAAACATAAACTGCACATAAAGGGACTGGGAGGAAATCAAAGTGAACAAACACACACCTTTTCTCTGACTACAAAAGACTGTCATCATTATCAGTATTGACAGACTCCCAAAACATGTTCACAAAAAAAAATAAAAATAAAAATAATAATGAATAACGACAGTCATATCTGCTTTCTATGCATTGGGTGCAATCCACGACATTGTGGCAGCGTTTTCTATGCATGGGTAACAGCCAGGAAGCAATCTTTACAGGCATTGTCGATGCGCGGTACTCAAAGAAGAGGAAATCGTTCAGAGAGGGAAAAAAAAAGAAACCCTCTGGCTGGATGTCTCGACTCCAGGCAACTTTTGGAGCTGTAGACAAGAATACTTAGACTCTAGCAACAAACGATGCAAAGAAAAACTTGCAAATACTTTCTTAAATGAATTATTTCATTACTTGTGCTTGTTCCCGCCTCCAGTCTCCTCCGCTTTAAATTGCTTCATTTTTTAGGCCTTTTGGCGCTAGAATGAAATATCTCAAATAAATTACCTCTTTGTGGCAAAAAAAAAAAAAAAAGCCTGGTTTTAATACTGACATGCAATCAATCGCAAGTGCAAATGCGCTACTTTCCACCTGTTCAGCCCCCCATTCAAGCCTGTCAGTTTGGCAAATTTCAAAAGCCTGATGATTTCATCATAAACAGCATTTCCCACAGCATTTGCCACTTATGTATCAAGGTCTAGAGAGTGGTGGAAAGAAAAAAAAAAAGAAAGGAAAAAACATGCAAGATTATTCACATTCACTCACAGAAGCTCGCTGATCATCGCTCGGATAAAAGAACCAGTCACAGCTGACAGAAGGTGTTAAAATCCGAACGAGGACATGATGTCAAAAGATGTCCCTCATGTATACTGAAGCCACTTTTTTTTTTTTTTTTATTAACTGGCTGCTTCTCTTTTTTTATAAGTCAAGGCAATATTTTCAATTTGGCGTGTCCTGCGTGCTTTCCGAGCGGGAAAAAAAAAAAAATGTTTTTCAGAGCTTATTATAAAAGATGAAAGAGGCGGAATCAGTGGAGGCTTAAATGGTGCCGCTATGAAAGAGAAATCTTTCTCTCTCTTTCTTGTGATGCGAAATGGACTGTTTCTTTCCTTTTCATTTAAAAAATGGCAAAATAACGAAACAAAAAATAGGAGGTGGTTTGTTTTGTAAATATTAATGTTGTTTGCCACCAGAGGGGAAAAAAAAAAGAAAAAAAAAAGACTCAAATTCGGTACCCACAGATGGGTTAATCTGGTCGTGTTATTGCTCAAGGACATGCAGCGCCTCCACACAAACCCATTCTCATCGTCATTTACTCGACTTTTAGTGCTCTCCATACAGAAACTAAAATCCTGCAGATGTTATCCTCCTTTTTGTATGAAATCTAACAAAACCGCAACTACTCGCAGTTGTTTTTTTTTTTTTGCTCACTCTTTGCGACGGATACTAACAGTTAATGTGCGGCACATGCGGTAGGTGCGGATTTAGCACTATTCCATCACAGCAAGATGCTCCTGAGTTCAAGTTAAGTACAGACCTGTGAGTAGATTGCTGACCTGTCCTGGATCACCCCAGTTGCCAGAAGAATTTAACGTCTCTGCAAACCATCGATGTGTTCACGTTCACGCCACCTTACAGGAAGCTACGTACCATATTTACAGTTCTGCACTGCGCGTTGTATCGCGTTCCCGTTACGTGGCTGTGACCCCCGACTCCTTTGGGGGAGTTAGGTTGACAAAGCCGCCGAGCCAGCGACCGCAGTTCAAGACTTCTTTTCAACATTTGTAACGACCTGTGTTTATTGGGTTGCCGAGCATGTGCCTAATGTTGAAAGCATGCTGGGACAGGCTCTTACATGGGATAAGTGGGTGTATTTTTGGATGTGCGCATGAAGGAAAAAAGTTGAACAGTCAGTGGAGGCTGTAGTTTGAGTGTTACAGTCCAGGTAAGAGACGGAGCCAGGAATAGGCGCACACCGAAACACTGTAGCTCACCCTGCAGGCAGCGGTGGATTTCCTTCTTACAGCGTTACATGTGCAACCACCGTGTCCTCACCTCCTCCTGCTTACATGCCGCATTCCCTTTTAACCGTCCTCTCCCTGCTTCCCCACCTTCAGGAGCTTCTTACCTTCCCGTTCCTCCCTGCCTCCCCCTCCTGTCCTCTCCCTGATACACAAACAGTACAACAGCTGGAAGTGAATTGCTTCATCCAGGCTTGGCTAGCCACCAACTTTCTCTCTCTGCTATTTTAAGCTCCTAGCCCCCCCCCCCCCTTTTTTTTCTTCCTCTCTGTTTCTCTCTCAATTTAGTAGAAAGCATAACAGACACTGACAGATGTTGAATCCCCGCTCTGCTCCTTATCCCTCTCTCTCTGTTCGACTCGCCCCTTTCCCCATGCTCTCCGTTTTATTGGTGAAAAATTTGTGCAACAGCCATTGACACAGATGTTGAATGTTGTTCGCAGGACCCGTCTCTCTCTCTCTCTCTCTCTCTCTCTCTCTCTCTCTCTCTCTCCTCTCTCTCCTCTGCACCTGTGCGGAGTCGGTGCCAAGCTCCTGTTGAGTCTAAATGGGAGGTCCAAACATTCCCGGAGCTTAGCTCATGAAAGCAAATCTCCCATTATTATACACTGTATTATGGGCTGTCGCAGGGGCGGCCCTGTTTGGAGAGCCACCAGCGACTAAATGATGCGAGAGGTCACGTGCACGCAAAAGCATGTAAACACCCAGATGAGGAGCGCGTGTGCATGTACATTCAGACACGCATGATGCACAGGCGCGGCAGGCCGAATAACTCTGGCCCGTAATTATGCACGGCGGTCATCTATGTTCGTGCATACAGCTTCCTGTTCTCCACACGCATACACGGGAACACTTTAAACTAACGGAAGCTCATCGCACGGAAGGAGACCGTGTCCGTGTGACTGAAATTGTGTTAAAAGTTTGCAAGGTCAGAAATCTTGTTTGTTTCTGTTTTCCTTTTGTGTCCTATAATTGAAAATTACACACACACACACATACACACACTCACCGACTCGATCTTCTCGTTTTCTCTCCGGAGAGATTGTAAGCGTCCCCCTAAAAACACTCTGAACTCCAGACATCTCCACCAGCTCAGGCAAAATGAGTTTCAGGTGTTTGACAGAAGGATTTTTTTTTTTTTTTAGGGCACTGGTGCACAGCTGTGCCTGTTTTAGTTGGCAGGAACCAGTTGTTCCTCTTTTTTTCTTTTTTTCTCTTTGACCAATGACTTTATTGCCCCCCCCCACACACACACACACACACACACACACACTTGGCAAGGCTTTAAAAATAAGGAAGTATGATATTATCAACATTGATAGAATGACGGTGAAATATGTGAATATGAAATATCGGCTGCACAAGAGAGCCCGATCCTGTGGTTACATCAGAACATATCGCAGCAAATAAAAATGGCTCAGTGGGAAAACTTGTGAACACTACCGTCTAACTTTTCAGCCAAAAATATATTGGTTATTTTTGCGCATCCTGACATCTTGAGATTCTGAGTGATCCTGACTGAAAGTCAAATTGAGCGACAGCGATTTTCGCACTTCAGCACCAGCACAGCCTCCCCGCCCATTGCACCCCACCCTCTCTACCTGCACCACTCCTTTTGTTGTCTACGTCAAGTGATGACATAAGTGCATCAGTCAAGCGAGCTGATGTTTTCTTGGCTATTGTTTGCTTCAGGCGGGCAACTGCGGGCGGAGGGTAGAGGCACTTATAGGATGTATGAGGGAGCCCAAGGCCCAAGGTTAGGTAGACACATTTTCATGCAAATGCGGTCTTGACCCTGGTGTTTGCCCCCAAAAGTGGCATGAATCAGAACACACACGACTCTGCTCGCTGTGTCTACAATCCTTTGTAAGGTATCAAATAGCTAGGGTACTGAACTGTAATGATTATTTCACAGTCTCCCCAGTGTGTGACAAAAAAAACAACTTAGGCCCGTGAGAATCATTGAGAATTCATGAAGAAACGAACATGACAACGTCCCCACTGTATTGTATACTCAAAATATAATAAGAACATTGGCCGCTAGGTTAACAACCGCAGAATTCAAAACACACATGACCTCCCTTTCAACAGAAGCAAACATCTGTAAAGTCTACATGTTCTCCCATCTCAGGCTTTGTTCCGTGGTTAGGAAAGATTGGGCTTTAAAAGTATACTTTTAGCATTTTGAACTGTTTTGACATCCAATTTTCTGAAAACTGCAATTTGCTTAACCAGTATATCCCTTTCTTAATTTTTATCTACAGTTGTTATGGTATATACATTTTCTCTGTGCCCTGTTGTGTTCTGCTGTGCCATTTTCAGATTTCGTGCCATAAAGCAATCATGCTCACCCTGTTTCCTCGTCACTTTTATTTGTGGCGATAATGTCTAATATTGGTTAAGCAACGCAGTACCTCCTCCTGTACTGTAATGTCTATATGTCAATGGTTCCCATCGTCTCCTGAAGCTGCTGCTTGTTTCATAAGTCAAACTAAGTAGCGGATAGAAACGAAGAGGAAGATGAACCGTGGAGGTCTGGTTGGTACAGTGTGGGGAGGACGGATGGAACAAGTTGAGGATGAAAATGAGCAAAAATGTAACGTGCGTGTGAACGCCAGGGGAGAGGAGTTCGGGGAGATAAAGAGAGAGAGAGAGAGAGAGAGAGAGAGAGAGAGAGAGGGAAATGGAGGAGAGGATGGAGGAGCGTGATAGCTGAAAATGAGTGTGAAACAGATCGGAGGCTGTGTGCAGAAGCAGCAGATGGACTGGGGAGCAGCAGAGCGAGGCGGAGGAACACAGCCTTTGTTCTCCCTGCTGTCTGTCTGCCCGTGTTTTTTGTCTGTCTGCATGTCTGCCTACCTTTCTGTCTGCCTGCCTGCCTGTCGGCGTGTTCGGAAAGTGTTTTTTTTCAAACCCTCCGATGCGCTCCCCCTTCCTCCCAAACTTACCAGCTCACCCCATCCTCTTCCCTTTTATCTCCTCATCACTTCTACTTTCTCCTCTCTGTCTTACTTTGACCTCCAAGCGACCTCTTTGGATTTTTCTGTTCAGTTCCCTTCTCTCGTTTTTTTTTCCACCTTTCCGCGTCAGCATCAGCTCCCGCTATCGGCTCTTCCTGCTACCTCCACGGCACGCGGACGGTCTCCGGAGACTTGGCGGACCACCTACCTCTCCCCACCTCTGTCTGTTCTCTCAGCCTCCCCTCTCTCATCCTCTCTCCTCTGGCCGCCCGTAGCCCAGATGTTATGGCACATGCCATTACACGTACACGCCATTACTCATAATATCTCACTGGGGTGGAAGTATGCATGTGGCGGAGCTCATCTGTGACAAACTGTAACACACACACAGAAACCCAGGAACAATTGCGCACACAAGCACATGCATACACACAATGTCTTTTTTGAGGCTACGCTCATGGTTGCTATTGAAATTCTTTCAAATTCATGTTCCGTCTACTGATCATGTGAGCAGTCAGTATTAAAGTAGTATTTCTTTTTTTTTTTTTTTTTTTATCTTTGACTCCAGAACAGAAACAGTGGTAATTCAACTCTGAAGTGGCTTTTTCTTGATCGTTGCATACATACTACAACAAACAGTCGTGTGTGTGTGTGTGTGTGTGTGCACGCTCGTGTGTATGATTCTGTCTGAGGCACCCTCCAAAGATCATCCCAGCTCTCCTCGCAGCAGGGGAGTTCAGTGCCATGCAGTGAACAAAGGATTAGGAGGAGACTCTGTGTGTGTGTGTGTGTATGTGTGTGTCTGTGTACGCGTGTGACTGCACACATAACCCTATATCCTCAGGGCTGACTGCTGCCTAGCCTCTATTCCATCACCATCCATCTCTTGCCGTGTGTGTGCATGCGAGTGTGTGCGCACGCGTGCGCACTGATGCTATCATCATATTAACATAGATGACAATCTGGCGCGAAGGTGCTGATCAAAGATAAATTTCCCTCCCTGGCTCGCCTCCCGTTAATTACGCCATCTGTGTAGGAACGTAGCGTCCCGAGTGTGGGGGAGGCCGATCCGTCAAACGCTCCCGCTCTCCGGCGCCCGACAGTAATCCACCAGAGACTGATCGCCTCCAACCCTCGGATAGGTTATCCACACATGGCCGCGAGGGCACACACACACACACACACTCTGTGTTCAAAAACGTGCATGCACATATCCTGCTACAGTCTACTTAACAGTTTCAGTGAACCTCAAACTCATCCCACACACACATATAAGCACTGATACAGTACACACAACCCTTTGCTCACCTCTCACCACCCAACACACACTCTTCAACACCTCTCAAACAGCATTTAATTCAAATCTCTATATGACAAGTTGCCATTCGGACAGTGTCAAACAGCTTTCACTGAGCTCGGATCATTCACTTTGGTTGGCTCTAGCTGGAAGCCGCCAGAGCAGCACTGACACTTCATACCGGACATCTTAACTGAGAAGGGTTCAACACAGTTTAAGGCGCTGTAATGGTGAGGAGAAAATGAAGAAGTAATAAGTTTTAGCAACACATCCAGTCCTGCATCTGAAGCATAGTCATTCCAAGTCCAAGGCAACTCAAATGACTTTTTAAAGGTCAGGTCAATTTAAATTCTGAACACCTATGACATCCAACAGTGACTTTGAGCATGGAAAGTTTTGCATTGAATTTCAAGATTCAACCAAAAAACAGAAACTTTCACTGATGATAACCACGTGTAGCCTCAACCTAACATAAGGATGGGATGCACAATGCAAACCCAGCTCACAAACCGGAATTATGCCTGATGCCTCGATTCCACCAGTCACGTCCCTGAGACTTCACCTGTGCGACGCAGTTTTGTTCTATTCGCCATTTGGCTTCATTCCCGTTTGGGAGTGTTTCAGAAACGGAGCATCACGCCTGCCCGATTGTGCTCTTTTCGTCACTTTTACTTCTGTGATTCTGCCATGGGTGAGTAGGCTTCTTGTTAAATATTTTCTTCCTTCCTTTGTTTGAGGTGTGTTTACTGTCTGTAATTCTATCTTTGTTGTGCTGGTGAATCTCTGCACAGGGTGTTTTATTTTGAAAGTCTCAAAGCTGTGTGCGTTGTTCATCCCACTGTTCACCACGACTTACCACCTACAGCTTCTGTGCAGCATAAGAATGTAATTCAGTGTCACAGCTGCCACTGAATATAATCAAGGCAGAGAGAATTATTTTTTCTGAAAAATATTAACTCAATACATGTAATGTAAAATAAACATTTGACATTTTTGTTGGAGATATGGCCTCAGTCGCGCGCCCCAACCAAAACCATATACTTGTTCGGATTAATTTGCATTCAATATGAGAGTAATCCTATCACTGACTAACATGGTAATTGCATTACCGGGTCTACACGAGGGTAACATGGAACGCCATTCCCAATAGGTTGGCGACTAAGTGCTTTAATTGACAGATATACATCTGGTGAACACAAAGGAGCTTGATAAACAATTCTGTCCTCATAGTGGCGTATCACATGGTCATCTCAGAGGCGCAGATAAGACAGTAAACTAGTCATTAGTCAGAATATGACACATTCTCCGGCAGGATTATGTTTCTGTAAACACACAGTATAGCTGCGCCAAGAGGATCTTCCCACCTCCGGAGTCACAGTGAAAGAGAGGCAGAGCGAAGGATCGGTGCCCCTGCCCGGCTCTCGTGCCAGATGTGTGGGGTGTGCTTTACGAGGGGGCGCCTGGCACAAAGTGCCACTGTGACGGAGAGGCACACGCCATTAATCTCCTTCCTCTGGGACGCCTGGATGCCACTATGCTTTAAGAGTCCTCCACCCCCCCTCCTTTCTATCCTCAGCGCCTCCGTTCTCCCATCATTCCATCAATCCTCCCATCTGTTACGCTGTAAACCAGACTATTTTTTTTTTTTATTCCTCCACACTTTTCTAAATGAAATCTCAAGCCTCCGATCATGCATTTCACCCACTCCATCACTTACTCGTCCATCTGTCCATCCATCCATTCATCCATCCATCCATCCATCCATCCATCCATTCACCCATCCATCACTTAATCCAATTTCACTGTGGTCCCACTCAGAATCTCTCGTTTTTTCCTCTGCCACCCGCCCCCTGCTCTGCCACCAGTCGAATGATGCAGTCGCAGCTGTGCAGCCATTTCACGGGGGGCCGCACTGATCACACCATTACGATTATTGACTACATTAAGCAGAGAATGTGGGGGGGCTGGTTGTAACATTGACCACGGTGCTGCGTGATCAATAGACCCTTGGAGCGAGAGAGGGAGATGAAAGAGTAGTCTGAAGATTTAACACACCACCGCATTGAATTAGGTATATAATAGAAGACATATAAACAGACTTACGTACCATTCCGCAACAGATAAAACAATGAAGAGGTCTGCGTATATCACACATACTTTCTTTTCACGAAACGTATGTGATGTTACCTTTGAAATCAGAGATCACGCGTTCCAGAGCAGCTTTAACTGCCAAGGCGAGATAAACACTAACAAGCCAGTTTGCTTAAAACGCGACTTCTAAAAGGAATGTTTACATCGTCACCGAGTAATTAATTACCACATCCACCACCCACCGGTGTCCTTGAAGACGATGTCGGACAGCCCAACTTTTTCGTTCATGCGCGCGGGGCCTTCTTAAACGTGAGCGAGAAAACATTGATGTGCGCTCCCCTCCCCGCTGGAGCATTTGATTCGCACAAGAATCAAGGTCGTCATTAAAATTTCAAAGACTTCAAAGCAGTACAGTTTTAAGCACCACTTAAATTGACCATTAAGAGAAAAAAAAAATTGAGTTTCGGCATCTTAAAAAATTCTCTTTCATCCGTCGAATCATTTTCATGTCATAAACTTGCTTTTTTTTGTGTGTGTGTGTGTGGGGGGCAACGAAGCAAAAACAGACAGAGTGCCCTGATGAAGTCTTTTACTGATCAGAGTTTACTGATGTGTTTTCAAAGTGCAAGAACGAGCTCTCTCTTTTTTTTAATCAGTTTCTCTCAGTCAGACCTGTATAGACAAAGTACACATTGCACTCAGTCTTTGTTGTTGTGTTCCTTAAAGGCTCTTCACGTTTGGATTTGCAACTTTTACAAGTCCTGGCGTGTTCATGTGCGTGTAATTTCTGTTTATGATTATGTTGCAGTTTGAGATTCCAGGCCCTCGCAGATGAGCGCCACGCTCTCCCAAGAATCCTCCTGGAGCTTTCCCAGATGGCCTGCAGAACTCCTACCCTTCTCAGGAGAGGCATCGCTGCCAGAGTCGGCGCTCGCTCGCAGGGCGCACAAGACCGGGGACTTGGCACATCACTCTCCCCCAGGACAAAGGAGCAACTTTTGGAGGTCATCTCCGTGTTCTTGGACCAGCTGCACTCACACCAAGCTGGGCTCTGTCAAAAAATCTGGCAATAATCCAGACTCTTGATAGAATGGTATTTGAAGAATTTAAGCTACGTTTTGCAACAATAGAATCTTATTGACTTGCTCAAAATAATTATTCATATTTAACTGATAAAAGATTAGAACCTAAACTAAAAAAACAGGCAACGAAATAATGATTATTTACATTATTTATTTTGTTTGCATTTCATCTGAAGGTGCTACACGTAAGAAGCTTTTATGAAATGAACTATTACCAACAGAATGTGAAGAAATAACAGTTATGATGTTATGTCTATGAGTTGTGTTGAGATTTCAGATGTTATATAGTGAGGTTAGCATGCTAACCAGCTAGCTGACTCGGGTGAGACTTGGCTTGACTTGAGTCAGCTGATAGGGCCGCTAGCTGCTGGGCTAACTGAGCTAACTAGCTAACAAGAGTTACAGTTACCTCTGGTGATACGCTGCCCCTCTATTTGTTTGGACTGTGAATTCGACAGGTGGCCAGTTCTTATTATTACACCTTTATTTATCTTTCTACAAGCCACAGACGAGTTAAAACTTTGATTTATCCTAATATATTAACTTTACATTTGCATACGTGCATCTTTCAGGTTTTATGTTCAGTTTTGAGTGTTATGTCGTGGCGGCGCTGTGCTAATGCTCTGGTTGGGTTCAGGCACAAGGAAAAGTTGGGTTGGGTGAGGAACAGATCACATCTTGGCTTATTTGGTTCTGTCACCACAGACATGGCTGGGAGTTGTCCAGATGGATAAAATAGAATAGAATAGAATAGAATAGAATAGAATTATTTTATTGGTCCCAGACTGGGAAATTATATTGTCACAGCAGCAGTGGGTCCCTCCCCAAGAAAAGAAAAAAAAAGAAAAACACACTGTACATAACCTAAATAGAAAACAAGATATATACATAATGCATATACATCTATGAAAAATAATAATCTATACAACTATACAACATCACATAACAACATCACAGAGCCAGCCTTCTTAATGAGTTTATTGAGTCTATTGGTGTCGCTGGCCCCGGTGTCTGGTGTCACGCTTACTAATATCGAAACACCGTTTTGAACCGCAGCCTCTCGCTTGGCAACTTTCTCGCCGCGCTGTCAAACCACCACCACCACCCCCTCCTCCCTCCCTCTGACGTGAAATTCAGCCCATACATACATGTCTTCTCAGCGTGTGATGACACGTATTGTAAAAATGTTAAAATGGAACCAGTGAAACTCACAAAGTGAATGTATCTTTGGTTTGCAGAACATCTAGTGCCTCCATTTTACTCTGGCGGCTGGGATGACTGTACTTTACTGCAACTCATGGAGCTTAAATTCAATTCAGACTGGACGCTGGCCAATTAGATGTTTTACTGTTAACAGCCAATCTGCGGTAAACCCTCTTATGAACCAGGGTGACATTCAGCAGTCACCTGCCTTGACTCCTGAATTTGCATTAACCCCATCGTGCAGCAACAAACCCTGCAATGTGTGTCTTTGGCAACTTTTTCAGTTGACTTCTTCTTCATTTTGAATTTTTTTTTTTTAATCAGAACTCCAAGTGTGGTGTCAGGAGAAAACGGGCGGGAGATGAAGATAGGGAGCAGAATTAAATGATACGGAAATTAGAGCAGGCGTAAATGACTCGGCGAGGGTGAAGGACGGAATAAATTGGATTGGACTGATTCTGGAACCAGCAGATAAAAATCCAGCAGGGATAAAAGAGCACCATCTACTCTGTCATATGGAACAAGATGTGCGTGTGTGTGTGTGTGTGTGTGTGTACATTCATGCATGTGTATGTAATTGTGCACACACACACACACACAAGCGAAATTGATTCATTTGTTCATTATTAATAGATTCTCCCACCTTTCTGCCTCTTTATCTGTTTCTCTCTGTCTTTATCTCTCTCTTTCTCTCTCTCTCTCACACACACACACACACACAAGGGTATACACATTACAAGAATGCCTTAACATCTTGGCATACCGGTGACCTTGCTCTCCTGGACTCTTTTCCTGTTGTTGTTTTCCTATTAGAAAGGCTTCAGGTGGAGCTCTGGAAGTTGTGCATGCATTGATGTGTGTGTGTGTGTGCGTGTGTGTGCTTGTGTGTGTACGTCTAGTGGTATTGGCAGCGGGGTCAAGTGAGGATGTTGCAGGATGTGTTGCTGTGATGAAAGACATTCCTGCATGATGCCATCTCTGGAAACCTGGCTGCCCTACCATTTCCCCCAGCTGGAGAGGTTGGAGACTTAAGCCAGGCCTGTTCTGGACGCATCTGTCAGAGCCCCCCGCGTGTGTGTGTGTCTGTGTGCGCGAGTGTGTGTGCGTGTGTGTGTGTGTGTGTGTGTGTGTGTGTGTGTGTGTGTGTGTGTCTTGAAGCATCTTGAAGGAACAACATGCCAAAATGCGGGTAACACAGGAAAAAAAAAAGAAGAAGAAACTGTCGGTTTAGAGGGATTATGACCGGAGCAACAGAAAGACAGAGTGACAGAATAAAAAACGAATAAAAAAAGAGAAACTAAACAAAGACTTAAAAAGCGATTCGCAATGAGCCACAGATGGGTCAAGATCAAGAAGGCAACTGGAAGAGCATCGAGGGACACACTCAAAAGGCGAGCCCTGAGGGGAGGAGAGACAGAGAGAAGAAAGACAGAGAGTGTGGGAGAGGGGTGAATAATCCTTTTACCCCAGAGAGCTCATGGAGCTGCTGACCACAAAGGGAATGACTCCCACCCGTGCAGCTAACATGGCCTGTGCATCAACTGTTGACAGGACATGGAGAGGGCGACAGAACTATGTAGAGCACACGGAGGCGGCAGGGTTGGTAAGACTTCAGCTGACCTCTGACCTCCCTATAGAGGGGACAAATGACAGACAGGCTTTTCTTAAAGCAACACAATCTTTTGCAGTGTTTTAAAGCATCAGATGCACGATGTATCTGCATTAAAAAGTCCATTCGGTGAAAATATCCTGGAAGCGTTTTGGTTCCTGTCTTGGGTGTGTGCAACCCAGACCCTAACATGTCTAACACCTGAGTGAAACCCAGCGGACGTATTGTGTGGCAATCACTGCAGAAGACGGGAAAGGAAATCTTTTTTTTTTTTCTCAAAGGCGAGACTAGAAATTTGTGAAACGCATTCCTTCGGGCGAAACAGCACGTGTTGCTCCTCTTTTTGACCGCCGCCGCTCGTGGAGTGGTGGCACATCACGCCGTGGGCAGCGTCGATGCTCTCCCGCTGTTTTGGCTCTGTGAGAGTCAACCACATTTCGGATCGGGTATAATTACCCTCGAGTTCGCCCAGTCTGAGTCTGCCCATCTTCTCAGACTCAGCGAGAGTTTATCCACGCAGGTCACGTTCAGGCAGCTTTTAACTTTTTCACTTCCATTTTGGATGGCGTCCAGAAAGTCTGCATTACATGTCATATTCCAAGATGCACCCAAACTTTTGTATCCACTCCCGAGTTATTGCACTAAACCCTTTTTCTTTTATGGGTTAGTGCATACCGAGAGTGTTTAATACGACGGAGAATAATGGAAAAATTGTGATATGCGATGCACGCCAGTGAACCTTAGCGTGAACCCCTGTCGAAAAGTTGGACTGAAGTCAAAGTCAGATGACCTCTGCGCCTCCTGTTAAAAGCTACAAGTTCTTTAACTCAGCCTAAGGCACTGAGACCTCCAGAGCGAGGCGAGAACGGCGCCTGGTGAGTTGCTTTAATTACTTCTCTCCCTCCCTCGCCGCTAATACCTTTATTTTATTAGGCCCGATCTGATTCATATGCATAGTGCAGACATAATTTTGATTTGAAATTCTTTCTTATCTGCGCTGGCTGGGACTACCCCTGCATGACTGCATCCAAAATCAATTACCTTGCTTGGTCCCCTGGCGAGCATTTGGCGAGGAGCAGAGTGGCACGGTGTGCAGGCTCTATCACAGACTTTTAACCTTAAAGACAATGTTGTTTTTCACTTTGAAGGACATCTCCGATACGGGGAGGGGTGATGTAGTGTTTTATGGATGAGGAGATTGTCGTATCACTTCAGAACATTCCCTCACTCGAATCATTCACTGTGAAAGCCGGTTTAGGGAGGAGCGATTTTGTCATGTCAGTCAGGCTGGAGCGGAGACCACGAGTGAATGCAAAGTTTGATTTTTAAAGTTGCCGTCCCTCAGTCAGGAGAGCTGCCTCTGCACAAAAAAAAAAACAAAAACAAAAAAAAAAAACCCACCCGCCTCTCTCTGGCAACTTACCTTGTCATATGGCATCTCACCATCACATTTACAGCGGGATAACACCTGTGTTAAACAAACATCCCCAAAGATGTTTGGCTATTCATTTGCAGCAACTTCTCGTTATGGATCCATTATGGAAAGCGCCCAATGCACCGGGGTGTAATGACACAGGCAGTGCTTGCTGTAAAACAGTGGCATATGGCTAAACTACACAACATTAAACATTTTGGAGACTGTGCCTCCCTGGTGCCTAAATAGCACAGCGCTCTGGCAAATAAACCATTACGCAGTGTGAATGACTTACGTCCTCGCATGCCAAGCTGAGCTCCTTAACCATGTTTCACTCAGACAAACAAAGCAGGGCACAAAAACAGAGCAATCTGCATTATGCAAAAAAACAAACAAACAAACAAACAAAAACTCACATATGTGAGTAATCTTAGAATTCAAACAGTAAACCAATATATAAATATAATGTATACATATGTTCACATTGAGAATACCCCCATCCATCCATCTATCCAGCTATTTAGCAGAGCAGCCCACAAATCTGTCTTCCCGGTTACATCCTCCAACTTCTCTTTGGGGATCCCGATGTGTTCCCAGCCCAGCGCGGGTATGTAATCCCCTCCAAAGGGTCTTGGCTCTGCCCTGGGGTCTACCGTCATTTGGCAGTTCCAAGAGTAACTCCGCAGGGAGGTGTTCAAAAAGCGCCCATGATGGCGAGATATGGCAATTCTCCTTCCCCAACCACTCATGGAGGATGCACGCTCACCAACTGACTTATTAAACTAATTGGTTTCTGGTCATCATATGAAGCTTGTGACGTATACATGGCCCTATGACACTATAAGCATAATTCAGATGCCACCAAAACCAACTCCCATGGTTTGATGCTCGTGAACTACAGATTAATCGCAAAACACGCAACAGATGTGTGCTTTGTTTCTCTCAAGTGCAGTGATTGCGAAGAGCGACTGATTAAAAGACAATCATTTTCCCCTCCACTGAGTGAAATCTTACTTGCTGTGACTCAGGGCATTTTCACTGCTGCGACTGGGAAACCGGGCATTCTCGCCATCACAGAAACAGATCACGAGACTGTCACATTTATCGCAACTTCGGAAATATCTGCTGGTTGGTTGGATTGTTGGCTGGATTCTCAGCAGGATTAAAAACTAATGAACGGATGAAAAGATCCTGTTCACTTTTGATGCAGAGCCGGATAATGGGACGGATCCGTGAATTTTCTTCAGCGCTGCAAGATTTTTAATTTCTCAACATTTTGCGTGAATTTTGCAGGTACCGCTGCATGGATCTTGATGAAAAACATGTTTGGGTGGCTGGGTACAAAAGGGTGGCTGTTGGGCTTTGGCGGAGGTATGCCCTGTTCCAGGTGCTTTGAGCAGGCGTGCGAATATTGATTTAGACATCAGGTGGAAGCTTCAAAGCTTTAAAGCATTCAGGTCAGTTCAAGATGTGTTACCCTGGTGATATGTGCGGTTCTCAGCACAGTGGAGTTTCAGCACCATAACCATGTATTCAGATTACTTTTCAGGTAACAGTTTCCTACAAAACAACCCAGATAAAGCCACCGTCTGACAATCACACACACACACACACACACACACACACACACACATTTATCATCTGCACAAAATAGAGATGCAAACCTTAAGCCACCAAACTGGACTCAGGGTGGCTTTTACTCACGTCCATAAAAAAATCAATCAAGCTCGATCTCTCAAAAAAAAAAAAAAAAGGTCTCATGATCCAGTAGCCTAAACAGATGTAACCGGAGCATTCCTAACATATACGTACACATGCGAGTGTGTGATGACACACAGACCCACAGTCTGCAGGCAATCATCAACCAGCATCACACAGCGGCGCGTTTTGCTGTAAGCTTAAGTGGCCTCGCAGTCTGCCTCTGCATTCTGCATCTCCTTCTCTGTGCCAGGCATGTAAACCCCCCCTCAGTCGTGCAGTTGCAGCCATTTCTGTGTGATTGATGTGAGTGCTTAGCTGGGCGACAGGGGTCACAGTGCCTGGGAGATTGTTTTAGCCCTACCTGCTCCTCTTTTCCACTTCCATCTCTTTTCCGTTCCTCTTCCTCCCCTCTCTTTCGCTGTCTCCCTCTCTCTCTCTCCCCACCTGGAGTGTCGTGAACCCTCTCCACACTCCACCACCTAATTATATCCTGGACGTGTAAATGTATTCATATTCATGAAGGCACAGATGCTAAATTAACTGTGGCAGGGACACGTTGCACTGTGCCGACTGCACAATCTGCTTCCTCCACTTACAGAGAGGAGGGAGGGAGGAAAAGGGGCGTCGTAGCTGGAGGAGAGAACGCAGAGGGGAGAGAGAGAGAGAGAGAGTTAAACAAAGAAGGGAAGAAGGAGAAGAAGACAAGAGACAGCGATAAAAAAAAAAAACAAAGCAGGGGAAGAGGAGAGGAAGAGAGGGTAGAGGAGAGGAGGCGCAGAGAATAACAAAGGGGCGAGAGGAAGGAGAAAAGGCAACCTCGGTGGTGTCAGGAGGTGACAGCCATGGTAACGGCTGGACAGAGTCACTTATTAAACCTCGGCAGCGCCTTGGATAACCCGAAGTGTCACCATCGCTGATCCCGTCGAAGGCCCCCACCAGGCCCCTGCCATCCCGGGCCCGGTCACATGGGCCCAGGCGGCGATGAGTGACAAATCAAAAAGCCAGAGTGCATAAAAACTTGGAGCCGGTGGCAGCAGAACGGCGCGCAGGGAACTCAGGGGCAGATGGAGGGAGGTGCAGCGGTGCGCAGCAAACAGATGGCCGTTCCGAACTTGATATATGAAATTAATAACGTTTCTCAAATAGAATTCAGAAACAGGAATACATTACCTGAATTTTAATAACTGATTCTCTCTCCCTTTCTCTCTCTCTCTCTCTTTCTCTTTTCGAGGCGTGGGGGTTGAAGGGTGTATTTGCATGTCAATGAGCGACATGCGAGGGGTAAACAAATGCAATGTGTCCCATTCTAACTGTTGTTATTTATTCCCCCCCTCTTCTATGGGAAATCAGACAATAGGAAGTCAATGACGGCAGGTGAATTGTTCGGAGAAGTCGGTGCGGATCACAGTCGCACCCTTCTCGGGTTGTGGGAAGCGCAAATATTTGTCTTGTGCGAGCTCAAGGATTATTAGCTACAGTCATATTTCTGACTTCGGCCTGTGTCCGCGTAGCGTTTTCTCCTGACAGAATGCTATCAGCTCGCTATTTAGCTTCACTTCGCTTATCAGAGGTTTACCGCACAGTTAACAACCTTTCCACCAAAACCTTTCCAGTGACAGTGTGAAAAAGGGAACAATGGAAAATCACTGGCACGAGCCTAAAGCTTCATGTTGCGTAGGTGTTGTTAGTAAGAGCTTCAGGAAATTATGAAAATAACTGAATCATAGAACACTATCAAAGGTTTGAACTCTATAATAACATTTTTTTTCTTTACTGCCTGGATGATGAAAAACCTTGCCTTGAACCTGGTGTTGACTGGCTGACTTTCTGCGTCAGGTTCTTTCATTCATGGAGTTTTTCAGAAAACTGAATTTTTTTTTGCGAGAGGTCTGGCCCCTTCAACAAAGAGCGTTATTCACTGCTGCTTGGATTTGCTCCCACCAAAAACAGAACCACGCATAGTCGCAGACCTGCAGTACCGTGAAGTACACTCATCCGACACAGTGGTTGTTCAGGGCCAAGCCCATTCAGTCGCATATAATAGTTTCCCCCCCTTTTAATGCTGAGCTCAAGGGACAATGAGGAAAGAAAAATGACTGGAATTAAAATCAAATATGAAGTCCTTACACATCAGTGGAGCGGAAACTTGCCAATAGCGTTACATAGAGCTACTAAACCACTGTAGAAGATTTTGATTTCATTTTTGCAATCTATTAATTTTATAACCAAATCCTGCCTGTTAAAGATCATATTAACACATGCAGGGGGGACAACAAAATGGAAGCTTATTTATTTATTTATTTATTTATTTATTTATTTGTAATTTCAGGAGGATACTGATTGAGGGATATAGAAATAATGTTAATGTGAATACTATCACAATCTTTGGCAATCTTTGTATACGTCTGGTGACTTTCATGTCTTTAAATTTTTGGAAATACTTATTGGCCTTTTTTTGATGACACTTAGATGAGAAAATCAGTATTGTGAAAAAAAAATGCCTCTGGTGGTTGACAAGATTTCAGGCAGCCGCTGTGTCGGTTAAAGGAAAACTCTTTTGTCTTTTTTATGGCCTATTCTTCATGAGGAGTGACAGGAAACAGGGAGGGAGGGTGTGCAATCAGAGCTCATGTGCAGGCATGCTCGGACTCTCGCAAACACAAGCACTAAAATCTCTTTTGAGGTTAATTATATCACTGCCAATGTAATCCAAGAGCAATTCCACAGTCTGAAAAAATAGTATTTATTCTATGCCCCACAGCTATCTGTGACCCCTGGAAATGTAAGATGTTGTGATCTATGTAAGATTAGTTAGCTTTGTAAGTGGCGAGGCTAGCCGTCTCCCCCTGCGTACTGTCTTGATGATAAGCTGCCATAACTAGCAAGTAGCTGTAGCTTCATAATTAATGGATGGATTAGTATCAATCTTCTAACTCTTGGCAGGAAAGGAATTAAGCTTAGTGTGTGGAACTGTTCCTTTAATGCATTTTTGCGAGGCAATAAAGTGGTGCATCCTCTCTCTGTGGGCAGCTGAGGAGCAATAATACACATGTCCGGTGTCAGGCTATAGAGTCATTGAGTCTGCTAAAGGGTAACTCCGCCAATTTCACACATTGCAGTGTGTTTCCAGGTGTTTTGGAGTAACAGGTCATTTATAGCCTTTTGTGGCTCCAGAGGAGGCTGCATGTAACCTGATAAACTCCCTCCAGTGATGTCACTCAGTGGGTAAACTGAATTGTGGGTAATGTAGGCACCAGGTTTTAAGCACAGTTGTATTCATAATGGACAATCCAGAACCAGAGATGTCATCTTTTCTTTATTCCACAGATTCAAATCCTGGTACCTTCATTGCCCACAATGCAGTTCAGCCACTCAACGAAATCACTGGAGGCAATCTATCAGATTAGATGAGGCCTCCTCTAGAGCCAAAAAAAACTACTATGAAGTTCAGACTGGATTATATCTGTGGTTTGAGAAAAGGAATGAGCTTTATAGCCTCTAAATGTTTTACTACAAAGATCCTTACCTACAGCAGTAAATCAAACATTTGTGCTTCGTAGTTAAGAAACAGATCACATAAAGTAGTACAGTAGCACCTTTACTTTAACGATGTCAGGTCTTTATTATTCTTAACCATAAATATACATTTCAAACCTCACTTAAAGAAATGAGAGACTGGGCCATTGCAAGATGTTTCCCCTCAGCTGCGTGAAACTGGGCCAGCAGAGTCATCAGTGCAAATAAAAGGCAGCGAGCGAAGAAAAAAAAAAAATGACCGCCTGAAACATTTGTTAGCAGAGCAGCGTGTTTTCATGGCCTCGAAATGACGCGAGTGTATCCGGGGGAATTGTGGAATCCCATGCGCAGCATTTGTGTGAGACGCCGCGGGCTTACCGCCACATTCATGACCAAACCACATCTCTGCTAAATAATCCCAGATTCTGAGCAGGAAGCTATGGCTAGGGGATGACGAAAAAAAAAAAAAAAAAATGAAGAGCATATGTTTGGAGCTGCAGCAGTCTGCCTCATCTCCACTTGTGCTGGTGAGATGCATTAATGAACAGAAGTGTTGTCTTCACACGAGACGACGGAGACGATTCAAACAAACACATGGCGACGGATTCTGCGAGCTCTCGCCTAAGAGCAGTTTTCAATGCATTCGCAGAGGCGCTGTCACCTTGCATGCTGCACATTTCACTACTTCACTCATCACAATTAACATATTCAACTCCGACGTTAGCGATCAGGAGAGTCGTCTGAGAGGAAGTCAGCACTCTGACAAACTGCTGAAACTGATGAATATGCAGCAATAAAGCTGGTGACAGGGATACTGTACGCCTGCAGTATGTAGTGGGAGTGGTAGCATGAGAAAACTTGGAACTGGTTCAGGCGCACAGGCTGTTCACCTTCATGGGTAGAGTGACAGATGGCCCGGGTATCTTTCTGCAGTAGAGCATAGCAGAGCAAAGCCTCCATGTCATGAAGAAGAAGTTTGCTTGTGTGGGAGTTTTGACAAGCTCCGGTCTACAGCGATCTGTGCATGTACAGCCGCTTACACCTGTGCACAGAGACATTCAGCAAAACCTCAACAAAAAAAATAAAAAAAAAACAACAAAAAACTGTTTGCTTTGCCTCCCAAACCCATCGCCGATGCAAAATCCATTACCATCAGCAGCGTCATTATCAGCGGCGGCGGGGCAAGTCAGGAGCTTCAAGGTACGTCTCAATCCACGGGGGTACAAGTTCCCTCCAAAAACAGAAGGTAGAAGTTGGCGAGGCGTCGTGCACATGGAGAGTGTTACTTACTGGTTATTGTGGTGGTCATACTGTGTCCCGTATGGCAGTGTATAAATGAACAGCATGCAAACACCTTCTGTCCAAACATCTGCGACGAGCACATTTTTAGGCTGTCTTCCAAAAACTAAAAAAAGATGGAGGCAGAAGAAATAAAATCTCTCTGGCTGCTTGGCTCGGCTCATCCGCTCTCATTCTGTTGGCTTATTACTTTGTTGTTGTTGTCCCCCCCCGTCATTCAGTCTTCTCTGCCATTCCTGAATGAGACACAACCTGCGCTCTGAAACCAATGCTAAAATTCTATTATCTATTCTATATAATTATTACCTGCTGTCAGCTGCAATATTAAAATAGTTTTATATATGGTACACGTTTATTATCATATAGAGTGCTCGACACATATTTAATTATTTATATTAAAATAATGCAACACTTACATGAGAGAAGTAAATCAAAAGGTGCTGTATGCTGTCATTTGTCAGTCTGAGCCTGAGCTGTTTGTTTTGGTGGTGTGCCAGCATGTGAACAGCAGCATTATTGTGTCCATTCACAGTTATAGTCACAGTGACAATAGCAGGAAGCAGTGGGAATCAAAAAATGGAAGTGTCAGCATTCCTTACAGAAGCATATGTTTTTGTACTACGCACAGTGGCTGTGTGGATTCAGACTCAGATCTCAGCTGTGTGATGGATGATTTTTCAAGCCAACACGACACAGTGCGGGGATGTGAACTGCGGAGGAGATCGGATTTAAGATACACGGCTAAAGTCTGAGAAAAGCCTGAGAACAAATCCTCAAAGTTGAAATTAAACTATACTGTCTTCAGTATCTGTTCTGATTTGTGCACTTAATGTTCTGCTCTGTAGACGCAGATATCAACCAACTGAACACTCCTCGTCTCACTCTCCCACAGGCACAGTTTGATCTGTGAGGGTGGGGGAAAACCAGCGATGTGATGTGTTTAACAGAAGCAGCAGCAGGTGCATGATGTCCCGACTAATATGTCCAGTGAGCGATGGGATATTCTGCGAGAGGAAATCAAGCTTGCCCAAACGACAAAACCTGACCATGTACAGATCCCAGCGACTAGAGTTTCTCTGACTGCTGTCCACTTTAAAGATCCTTGAAAAGGGACTGGATTGGTTGAATAGAGCACAACAGCACAGGCAAACTAATGCATAAGGATGATTCCAAAATAATTCATATCTTTATTTTAGCTTTGTACAATTATGCACCCAAAGTGGGGGACAAAAAGTGTTGTTCCCCATATTCTGTTGCCAGTGGTGCAGGCCAAGTTTGCATGTTCTTTTCCCCTCTACACATCCTAAAGGTCACACACACACTGTTTGGAGCCATCCTCCTGAGAAACCCTGAGCTCCATCAGAGCTGTCCAGAAAATAGTTTTTTTTTTCTTTTTTTTTTTTTTTCTATTTCCTTTGCAGAGCTTCCTCAGTAACAGGCATATAATTAGTTTACCGTTTATCATTATATAAGAAAGCATTGATATTGATATTGATATAGCTCTGTATTTTAACAGAAGAAAAAAGATCTTATTTAAATCCCTGTGCATTTTGGCTACGACCACTAGGGTTTTCAATGAGACCCCTGAACCAGCGTTAACTTGGCTAGTCCACTCACACTACGGTGACTGTTAAAAACACTAAATGCCTCTAAGTCCAGTGTTGGGTTTGTCCATTCTGGGCAACATCTTGGACTCTGTGAAAGCTTCTGCGGAGAAGGCGCCTAATGAAAATAAAAAAAGATTCTCAGTTTTAATTGATTATACAATAAAACATAATAATCCATATTATATCACATTTCTGCCCTTAAACCACACACAATGTACCTTTGACCTAAATTCTACTACTTCTGTGATTACACGGGTAACTTTGCGAAATCCTGTTGCGATTCGAATCATCACTTGAGGCAGATGATGTGAGCGCTGCATTTTAAGAGTCTGTTTATTTGCCATTTGCGCCAACATTAGCAAGCTAGGCTAGCATTCACTTTCCATGTGAAAGCCCTAAACTAGCTGCCATGAGCTAGAGGCTAGGTGATGTTTTCGAAAATATGTCAAAAAAGGTTGAACCGTCTTGAAATAAAACAGTATGATAGATGTAATATCTATATAATTTACAGTATATTTAAAATTTCAAATTAACATTCAAAAACACTGTAAACACTCACGTTATGATGAATTAGGAATAAAATGATTAAATCTCCAGTTAGTTCAACAGTTTTTCTCTCTGCCAGTTTCCTCTGACTTCAGCATTAAATAGTGTATATCTCCTCTGCAATTCCGTGTTTTCTCTAGCCACTGAACCTATCCTGGCAAATATGTTTTTCATCTACAAGTTACATGACCTGGCTGACGCTGTGTACACAAGTACTTGGCACGACCGTGCATAGCAGGCCAAGGAGGCGCCTGTTATAAAAATACACAAGTGGAAGCTCGGCTGCAGAGGCTCTGCTGCTCCTTCTCAAGGCATCACGTCATGCATTCCTTCTGTTTTCACTCATTTTCCAGCATTTTTTGTCGCTGAAGCTTTGCCCCCCGAACACGACTTATAAAAGACATCCAGTGTCAGCCAATTATTTTGGACTTTGATGGTCATAAATCAAGGCTGACCAATAAAAAACGAAGACAGCCAAGTATAATGTTCGTGTGTGCGACTCCAACTGGATTGTAAATGAAGCCAGATGGGCTGGGAGAGTGCCACTGAACAGAGCTGGATCCCATCACTAAATGGCTGTGTGTGTTTTCCCCTCGTGCACAAATTACGGCATCACCTCATTCAGCGGCATAAATCAAAGCCCAAGCTGTGATATGCGCAGGGCATCTCTCCATCTCATTACTAAAATAAATTCTCTGGCAGCCTTGGATGTGTGAGCCCCGTTCGAAAGGCTGATATTACCACAATCAGTACTTTTGTAGCTGCTTTTACTTGGAAGCAATTTTTCCGAAAAGCCATTCTCTGTGATCTCGAGCGAGCCGAGACACGCTTGGAGATGAAACAGAGCCTCGGAGTGTTACCTCATAGGAGACCTCTGGACACTTATTGAGGAGGACTGACATGTTTGGATCTGGGAGAGCGGGGAAGAAGGCAGGAAGGCAAGAAGAGGAGTCGGGCAGACGGCGGTGGAAGAAAGCAGAAAGCAGAGATCATAAAAAGCACAATAGGCAGAGTTGGACAGTGACAAGGGAAAGGGACAGGAGTGACAGATATGAACAGACAGATGTATGTGTGCAGGCAGACACTCAGGCAGACAGTGATGGAGTTATTTGGAAGCCTTCTGAGGCAGACTCACTGAGCTCTCTATTTTCCAGACACAAAATGCTGACCTTCATTCATCGGCTGCGACTCCCATTGTAGAGCGAAGAAACAGAGCCCTCCGAGCCGAGCCTGGCTTCCTCATTCGGTGATAAGACAGGTCCCCCTTTAACAAAGAAAGGTTTCTCTGCAACCCTCCTTTCATTGTTCGAAATTTTTTACAAGGGGAAGGTTATAATATTTTTGCTCTACTACGCTCCAGCTCAAAGTGAATATGACAAAATAACAGCTCTGGGACGATTTACGGTATACGGAGGAGTTTTACATATGGTCTTTCTGAGGGTCAGGGAGGCTTGGCCAAGCCAAACAAGATTCCCCACTTTCACGGGGCCAGACTACTTCATCAGCCAGTGATGAAACAACGCGAGGGCTGAAAGATGGTCCTTTTGCTGCGGAGAGTGATTCATGGGAGCAGCCTGACCAGTTATGCTTTCTGCATCATAGCGTTCTGAAAGGGAAATACTTTGAGACTGGCACCTGATAAAAGGAAGCTTTCAGTCAATATTTTGGTTTGGCTTTTGAATTTTGAAGGTCATTGATATGGGTCTGCGGAGGCTGTGGGAGTGGTGAGCTCTCGCAAGGTTGCTGACAAAGTTGGTCAGCTGTCAGTCAAAGCCAGCAAAAACAGATCCATAACATTATGCAGTCAGTGCATGCGACGCCCGCCGCAGGCAACTTTTCTCTCGCTTTCCTCAGATTCACTTTCTTTTCGCAGGAACTGATTAGAGAATATACAACTGATTGGCTGGAGCCTGAACTTTTCCCCATGTGAGACGATAAACCAATCAGTCGGTCCAATTCCAAATCACTGTACTGTATGAGACCGCAGTACCTTATTACTTAGAGCCAGTGTTTACTGCAGTCTTCGGAGATGAGCAGGCCCGCTAATTGTTCCGCAACTTGGATTCCTCTTATTAAATCAAATATCGCTGATCCTTCCTAAATGAAATGGGCGTGTTGTCTAATCACGGCACAATTGAAAAATGGGGAGTGAAGTAATGCAGATGTTTGCCAAATACAGAGAGAGAGAGAGAGAGACAGCAGAACACAGAGAATCTGCGTAAAGTAGGTATGACCTGGCAATTGGCAATATTCACAAAGCTGCCATTTTCCTGTGACATCACGCTCAGGGCGGGAAGCCCAGCTGTTGTACCGGAGTGTCCCAGATAGTAAGCGGTATAAACATAGGGAATTTGATCAGCAACCTAAAAGACAGTGAATCAATGTCTGGTAAAACTGCACTATTTGATGACCCATTAAAATATGGCCACGGTGTAGATAGGGTCAATTTAACTGAGGATGTCCAGACCTCTTCTCTCTTAGCAGGACAGTCTGGCTGCTGTTGCATGGGTAACCCTCTTGCAAACCCATCGCCGTGAGCCATACCAGAATGCTCTTTGCCACAATACACACATCATTTGTTACACACTCCAGGAATTGTCGGGGTACGCAACAGCAGGCGTCAAGCTGCAGACGAGTCATACATCTTCTGTGTTTCGCTTGGAGGAAGCGGTGGGGGCAGCGGACGCAATCTGCGTGCCTGTGTTGGTGTGTATCTGCGTGGCCTGTGGGGGGGGCCCCGCCCCCCCCCCCCCCCAAACCTGAATCTGAGAGTGTGTATTCGCACACTCGGGTTCGTGGATGTCTGCGTGTCTGCCAACAGCAATGCCCGTGTCTCAAACAAAAGAGCCCATTGGTTCATGTGGAAAAACGAGGACTTAAAGAGGAGAGGACCTGGATCTTATCACTCAGTGGTTTAACACTAGCCAGACCACCACTCGCTAACTCCAGGCAGCAAATTAGGAGCTGGGAGCTGCCGACTGGGCTTGTGACAGGGGCGTGATGGAGAGCAGGCGGGCTGGGCTGCTTCACGGCTCGCATGGACCATGATAGGAGAGGAATGCTCCCTGTGCATAGCCTGAATAAGTAGTGCAGGAATGAGAGTTCATGCTGGTGCTTTTGTCTCACATCAGGCGTCCTTTTAGAGATTCATAAGCATGTGCACGCACACAGTTTGAACGGTGGAATACTTGATTAATATAGGATGCTCAAGTTCCCGCCATCTGTTGCGTTAGGGTGAAGGAGAGGCTGTGCAGACATGAGGGCAGAAGTGAAAACACGGCACCGAAAACCACACGCAACTGTGCATGTGAGACTTATTGCAGCGTGAAAGCTGTTTCAGAACCAGTGGATGTGAGAGGCGTATGCCAGCTTCTGAAGAGGGGGGGGGGGTTAAAGGAGCAATATGTAAGAATTGGCCACCTGTTTATCATCATAGTAGCCGCTAACCGCTATAAAGCTTAGTTAACCATTTAGCTGTTAACCGATTCTGCCTGGACTGGGTGCTCACAGCATTGGGAGAGTGGTAGTGTTGCTTACTATCGGACAGTCACATTTTAATGTACAAAGGAGCTAGGGGCTAGCTGGTTAGCATGCTAACTTCAATAAATATTTCTGCAGCTTAAGACATACTGTATACATCTTTGGTATTACAGCACAATTTCATCAAATGCAAAAACAAATGTCTTTAAAAACTCCTCTGGCTCTGCTGTATGTATATATATATATTGTAGATAATCATCTAAATTAACACTATATACGCTTATTAATTTGTTTATTTGCATTTTGTACCTTTTCTTCTCTGTTTTAATACAGTTTGATTAGTTGATTCGTATCCTCAAATTCCATTAATTTAATATAATATCTATAACATAACAGGTTATACAAGTTATAGCTGTCAAAAGCTAAGAGGGATAGCTTTATGATGACCATCTTTAACAGCTGGTAAATGTGTAGCTTATAATTAAGCATCAGCTAATAGTTATTTCACTGTTTACAATGAAATGTTTATTAGTTCAATTAACTATGAATTTTACCATTTATTAATGCCAGTTATTATAATGTGTTACCAGCTAAGAAATGCTGACAGCCAGTTCAGCATGACTAAATCCAACAATGTGTAAGGACAACTTACCAGCCGTCATGGTGTGTGTGTGTGTGTGTGTGTGTGTTTTCACAGTATATTCCTGAGGCAGAAGATAAAGACTCCAGGCCTCAGACTCTGAGGTCCTGGGAATTAATTCACAGCTGTACACACCCTGTCTGGGGGTCAGGCAAGGAGACGCCACCCCAGATAGTTAAACAGATAACACTGCATGAACATACTGCATGTACTCACACATACAGGCAGAATGCGGCTGTTACCTTCAGTGTCTCTGACCCGTTGACTCCTTTTTCCCTTTTAGGCGATTTTCCCCCCGCTGACTCCTTGTTTTTTTGTTTTTTTGTTTTTTTAAAATGGTATTAAAGACAGTGCATATACTGTACTAAAAGGGAAGACATCTTAGTCACTCTGTTCACTTTGGACATTTGTCAGGTCTAAAGACATCCTTCACTAGTCTGTAAAACACCTCGGCTAGACTGAGGACTCTGGCACGTTGCCACAGTCTTTTTCCACAGGCTGGTTCAAGCTTCAAGAATTATGGCCATGGCAGCCCTCTCCCTCCTCGGCTTTCTGAATGACCCGTGTTTTGATTTGATTTTCCATTCAATGATCCCATATTTATATAATATTTCTTTGCTGTCGGCTTGTATTTCTCAGGAAGCGCGCTGCTGTTAATCACTTGCTATTCGGGTACCAGTTGTCTCTGTGAGAAGCCCGTCCTTTGAAAAGAGAGACCGATGTGCAGCTCGAGAAAAGAAGAAACAAAACAAAAAAAAAAACTAAGATGTTAACTTCCCGCATGCCAAGAAGAATAAAAATGCTCCAGGGATCTTTTACACTCACAAAATGTTTGCACATCCAACACAGTGTCCCTGAGGTTGTATTTCACACAGTAAAAGTGCGGCATTGCTGTTGTAGTTTTCCTCGGGTAACCCAGTTCTATTTTAACAGCTTGTTCTCAAATAAGTCAGATGTGTCCCGAGAGGCCTCACACACAAACATACACACACTTTATATTCACAAACACGGACAAAGAGCTAGAGCACTGTTTCTACATTGTAAACATTGACTTAAAGGAAAGTGAAACATAATATCATAGATAATAAGATGTATAGAGATAATGTCCTTTAAGTTTAGACAACCGATTTATTAATAAAATATCTAACAGCATTTTAATATTAAAACATGTACTGATAAAATTCCCAGACCAAATTGATAGTACTTTTCAATACTAAACCACAGTTATTGTGCTTTTTTTTTTTTTTTTTTTTTTTTAGAATTGTAGTGGATAATTAAATGAAGAGTTCCAAATGTGGCTTAATATGTGGCATGTTTTTACAGTAAGACATACTTAAACCCAAGGTATATCGTTAAGCCAATGAAAACTAAGGACATCTATCTATCTATCTATCTATCTATCTGATGCTGAGTTGCATCATGGGCAATGTAGGCACACCAGGAATCAGAAAGGAAGAATAATGTGTGGAATCAAAAAGGTGATATCTGTGGTTCATGGTTGTTTATTTTTTTGATTCTGTATAATAAGCGCAATGCTAGACCAGTGGACTGCTTTTCAAAACCTGGTGCCTGCATTACCCAAAATGCAACTTAGCCGGTTAGCGACATCACTGAAGGTAACTTATCAGATTACATGGAGCTTCCACTGGGTCTACAAAAGGCTTTATGCTACTTTTTCACATATAAATAGTATTATCCAACACCTGTTATCATACTTTCATGTGTGAAATCTGTGGAGTTGCCCTTTACGGCAGGTCTATAAAGTATTTTTAAAAATGTAGCATGATGTGAGGTATCGTCAAACTGTAGCCTGATTAAATGATGGAATAAAATCCTATGAATAGAACCAATTAAACGTGTTCATCTACCACTGATATATTCATTCATAATTGACAAAAGCACTTCCACACATGCAAGCAGTTACTTACTGTATTATTTGTTCCAGTATGCCTGTGATTTGAGGGCTGAAGTCATTGGAAAGCCATCCTCAACGTTCTTCAAGAGTGTTCTCAATGACATTGGGCTTCAGCCACATGAGGTACGTGACAATACAGCGCACTGTATGTATAAGTTTGTTGTGCAATATTGAAGACTTCATTGATCTAGGCTAAAATGCTAAATGTGTAGCTTTCCTGTGAGGATGCTTCGACTGTATGCTTTGACTGATCAGGGAGTCACTGATCAGTTTATGTCACCATACGAGGAAGTTCCAGCAGCCACCACACTTCTAGTGTGAAATACGGAGCAGTAACCATCCATGGTCGTGCATTTACATACAAATTTCTCTCTGTTAGAACTTTGTCAGAAACACTTGGTCATCAAAATAATTGACAAAAGTTTTGCAGTTTTAATCTGGAAATATGACGTGTCGTATCTTAAAAATTGAAATAAACAAAATGACCTTTGCTGCTGTAACACGAGTCGTTCGTCACTTTAAAGCTCTGGAATATTTCAGGTGTCATTTCCAAATATGGGAGTTTGTTATTAACACAAGTTTTAAGTCGCAGCGATCGAGATGAATGACTCTTTGTGAGCGCGCCTCCAATATGAAAAGCCAGTGTTTGCGCGCACTGCATTATGCAGCTGTGTCTGTATACGTGTGTGTCGAGTGTGTGTTTACTAAGCAGGCCCGAAGCCAGCCGTCCCTCATGTGATCCTCTGTCTCCACTCCTTATCAGCAGCACTTTGTCGTCCCGGCCTCCCTGTCTTTGCTGTGTGTCTGCACCACCTCTCCGCCTGATAGCCAGCAGCCACCTCCATACACCTGCACTGTGTCACGCCGCCACTGACAAATCCAACCAACCGTGCTTCAGGTCCAACCAGATTTCCACGTTTTGTTTTGTTTTTCCACATACAGTTTCTTAAGAGATCTGATGTATATAATTACATATGAGAAACTGACTTTTTTGCACACTCTGGTGGTGTAAATGAGTTCACTGTATATACAGCCTGCACGCACGAATATGTGGAACGGCACCTTGTGTCAGGGAATATGTACATTCAATCAAACGAATCAAGACACAAACACATAAAATCATTAGCTCGGCGTGCTTCCACACATGGCAACAGCAAATTGAACAATTAAGCGTTGCTGCACGTCTCTCCCCCGTTCCAGCGGCAACTGGGTGGCGACGACGAAGACGAACGGCAAAACAATTACACTGAATTTGCATACAACACTTTTTCAAAAGCTCAAGCTGTTTCTCTTCCTCTGGAGTTCAAACAAGTGAGAGATTAAAAAAAAAAAAAAAATTGTTTGATGACGACTGCTGTTAAATGTGTGTGTAAACTGTAATGGTGTCTTTAAAAAGTGCAGAGATAATCCAGGGAGCATCCGTCCTTTCTCCTGTTTGCCTTTACACACGGCGAGATGAGAGATCTGCCGTGTCCTGCTGTAAGCTTCCCAAATCCATCCCACTCCACTCCACTCCACTTTCCTCAGAGTCGCCCAGTGTTTATCACAGTGCCTCTCATATTTCCCTCTACTGTACCCATTGCTCTTATCCGTTCCAACACTCCTCTCTCTAATACGCTGCACTGTATATATTTTCTCTCCATCCCTTCATCCCACTAGTGCTTTACCTTTCAGCTCCAGACTCTGTCTGGTCTTCGTCAAGCGAGCCCGCTGGCACCATATTGACGCCCACCAGGCGTGCTACAAGTTAGGAGCCTGCTGTGGCTGATAACCTGCCCCGAGGCTGCCCTTTTCCACAAACCAAACACACTCCCTATTCTTTGAGCTCCAATTACAGCACAAGACAACTGATGCACTGGTGGACAAACATGCCTTTTTGGATGAATATTGAAAGGGATAAGAATGTAGAAATTTAATTATTTCAAACTTCAGTTTTTACCACATAAACATGTTTTTGGTTTTAAGCTCATCTTGAAAGGAAACTGGGGAGCAACTGTGCCCTCAAATTAGAGGACTTGAGTCCACGACCAGCAGGCTCTGCTTAAATGTCCTTGGGCTAGAAATTTGATTCTTGCCAGCTGTGTCATACACTAGGTGCTGTGTCATGGCTGGTCGGAGGGAAAAGGAAAAAAAAAAGGTGGTAATAAGACAGTGAAGCTGGGATTCTTTCTTCCAGAATTAGACAGAATATAAATGTCCACACATACGTGTCATAGGTTATGTACCATACTGATATTTATACGAAACATGACATCTCACTTTCTTTATTACCCCACTTTGATGCTTTCGTGTGAGTGTGAAACTACTGGATATTTTTAAGGAGACCTTGGAACAATTACCAGCCATGTTTGTCACACTATAAAACAGACATTTCTGACAGGATGTCAGAAAATCACCAAACCAGATGTTTGTAACGAGACCTCAGGATGTTTCCAGCTGTCTCTGCGGTGACCAAAACAGATATTTTAAGCCCAAAACATGAATTTTTTCCCGATTTTAACCAAGTGGTCTTTGTGCCTAAACCCTAACCAGAGCAGCAGCACAGCGCTGAGACCAGAGAGAACATTTCAATTCAAGACATGCAAAGTTGAGCCATAAAGAACTTGCTAACTTATTTGTTTTGCCAAAGCAGAGGTGCACAGAAACATCATTATTTGCATCTGTCTCTGTTCACCCAGGAAATGATGACTCATCTGGATAGAAGACTGGAACTGGATAAGGTTTGTAAAGGAAGTCGTGCCTAAATTACAACAATTAACATTCATACAACTAACATTCACTGGCAATGCAATTGTTGGGCCCACAGCTGGTTATCCATTATACACAACGTCCTTCGTCCGTTCGGCCTCAAAACTCAGGCTCAGACTTTAACAGCAGATGGAAACATAACAACGCGGAGATGTACGACGGGCTCACGCTGCCCAGCTCCGGTGACAAACGTGACACAGTCAAGGGTGACAGTCGCCGATGATGGCAACAGACAGTACAGCGCCACGGGGGCTATTTACAGGCTGCGTGCCGTCATGGGTGAAGTGGTGATGGAGTGCCTGTGTGTGCGTGTGCGTGTGTTTGCAGGCAGAACAAACAAACCCTCGGGCAGGGTCAGGTACGTCGGAATGAAATAAAAACGTCTGAAGCAATGGCCTTTAAAAGCGCCACAGGCTGCTGTCTGATGCTGCATAAACAATGGCAACATTTAAATGAGTGACTCATTTCAAAATAATATCTTTTTCTTTTTTTTTTTACTGTTTCTTTAAAACTTTTTTTTTTTTTTTTAATTTCTTTTTTTTACCATCGCTACACTTAAGTTTAGTCCTGGAGAAAGCCACTGAAAACATAATGTAACCCAAAACACTTTCCACAGCCCGGCGTCTCTTTAGAATCAATCATCTGCCACAAATCACTCTCTCATGTTTTTCCCATCAACCCCGCGTCCAACTATTTGTCATCCTCTCGTGCAAAAAAAGCCCAAAACAAAACCCCACACCGCGCAACACCCGAGACGGATCTTGAATGGAAGATGGCGGGATGCACACGGGAGAGTTGCGTGAGCGCTCTAACAGAGTTAGCAGAACAATAGCGTGGTGTCCTGGATGCTCCTCTCTGCCCTCTGCAACTCTCACCAGCAAACAGAGAGCGGAGTGAGAGACAGAGGTTTAAGGTGTGTGTGTGTATGTGTGTGTGTGTGTGTGTGTGTGTGTGTGTGTGTGTGGTGAGAGAGGAGCATGGATCTGTGTGTGGGCGAGAGAGAGAAAGCTGGCCTAAGTGTGATGTGAGGGATGATTGTGTACGTGCGAGTATTTGCTAACATTTATTTCTTTGTGTTCGCGTGTGCGTCTGACTTCGCTGACATGCGTGTTTGTGCCCGCCCACTCACCGTTCGCCTGTGTTTGTGTGTATTTGTGTCTGTGTGTGTGTGTGTGTGTGTGTGTGAGCGGCCTACATTGTGTAGGCTCTGCACCAGCTGTGTGGGCCATGTGGAGGAGGATGTATCAAGGGGTCAGGAGCTGGCAGCTGGCGGGGAGGGAGGGAGTCCAGCAGTGTGTCTAGAGGCCCAGACATTAGGAGCTGATTTAACACACTCCTCGGTGTTCTGTGTGTGAGTGTGTGTGTGTGAGAGAGAGAGAGTGAGAGAGAAGTTTTGGTGAGAAAAAAAAAAGAAAAAGGAAAAAAAGAGGGAACACGAGCATGTTGTTCAAGCATCCAAGTCTATTAAATCAGATAAGCACATTAGCACCTTAACAATGAAAACACACACACACACACAGACACACACACACCTCGTAAGGGTTCCTCTCTGTTGATAGCCCCCCCGGAGTCGGCGCACTCCACATCCACATCCACACGCTGCGTTGAGTTTGTGGCTGAGCAGTCATTAACACCTTCAGCGAGCATCTGGTTTTCCTCTGACATCACTGATGGTTTTGACCTCCGGAGCGGAGGGGTCACGGCGAGTCACATGGGTTGTATCCACGGGGGAACAGAAAGTCTCCGCAGAACACGTCTCACTCCAGATTGTGGCAGGTTATAGCTCCTGGGCCTCCTTTGATTTTACCAAATAGATACTTTATTGGATTATTTTAGTTTTTATTTCTATCATCAGGGAGGCTTTGAGCAAACCAAGAGTGTTTCAGTCCGCTGCCCCGCATGTCTTGAACGTGACCCTGCTCCAAAACACCTGATCCAGATGATCGGCTTGTCAACAAGCTCTGCCGACGCCTGATAACGACCTCTTGATTAGAATCAGGTGCGTTTGGACAGGGGCACATGATCTAAGACATGCGGCGCAGAGGGGCCACCAGGACCGGGGTTAAGAAACACTGCTCTTAACCATCTCACTTGGAAACTGAAAGGGATGATTGGAGTGTATGGATAAAATAGTTTGAAGATCGTATAGTTGGGCAATAACTTGGGGGTTGTTTAACCGTGAATCTTTGTTTTCTCTTCACAAGAAGTTTGGCAGGTACCGGGGAGAGTTCAAAACCTGTTCCTTGTCCCGTCAGACTTAACGTCCCGCGGTTACTTCCAGTGCAAATTGTGGGGAAGCCCTGGGAGTTGATTACTGAGTGCAGTAGAGTTCCGCAGCTCAAGGATTAAAAATGTATGATTATTACTCCATGGAAATGCAATCAAAGTTCATATGTACCTTACCGACCAGTTTATAACAGTTAGTATCGATAGCGGACAGGGAAAAGAACGGAGTCGAGCACTTCTAACTGCACTCAGTAATCAACTCGCAGGGACTTCCCCACAACAGGAAGCTGCGGCAGGAGAATGGTGAGTTGTGTTCACTTTACAATAGCAGTCCAGCTAAGCTAACAGAGGTTTGATGCCTCCAAATATGTGCTGCGACCCTATTTGTACTGTTGCTGAAGTTTGGAGCTGTTCTGAGCATTATTTGTGGCTTTTTGATGGCGGTTCCTTGTTGGAGGCGTATACTGCAATGTATTGTTATCTTGCGGTCATTCCTGAGGTCGCTAAAACTACGTAAGCTAGTGGTTGGCAAACTTGATCTCTCGAGGGGCAGTCTTACTCGGTGTCACAGTGTGTTGGATTAAACTTACAACGGAATATCCCTTTAAGTAGTCAATTGCATGACTATTGCAGAAATGCTTACTTTTCTTTGATCCAGGCATTAAAAGTACTTGTAAAATGGTGTGGCTTGGATTAAAAACACCACATTACTTCTGAATTTTCAGTAACAAACATACCTACATTAGTTAAGTAACTTGCGTAATGTTATTCACATAGCATAACGTAACAATGTTAGTGAGTGAAAATAGCTTGTTGTTGACTTCCTGTTTCACATGGGACATGGAACGGCGATCTCCCAAATTGAAGTCGTGCGCATGTCTAAACCGACCATCCACCCCTGAGCTCCTTGCTTTACGGACTTTACGGTCTTCGCTCTTCATACAACCGCTCGTCGCTTCTGCCCTGCTACAGCTGCGAAAGGTTGCCGCGTAACAGGAAATGAAAGTATGGGTCATTAAAGGTGCTCTCATTGTTGACCTAAATGGTCGTTGCTCTGATAAAGAGGGGCTGAATTCATGTATCTAGAGCAACATTTTTTGGCGAACAGCAGGAATAGACTTTGGCCCGGAGCCTAGACTCTGGTGCTGGTGGTGGTGGTGGTGGTGAGGAATTATGGACCCTAATGTGAGACAACCTCACTGCCTTCTGAGTGGACGGTTGACCGGAGGTGGCCAGGCACGCACGGTTGAGGTGGTGAAGGGGACGAGGTGGGTTGCGACAACTTGCAATGCTGATGAAGTGACAGCTGAATGACAGCGAGGGAGCGAACACTTTTAAATGTGCCTGCTCACAGATGATTGGCTTAGAGGGCAGACCGGGATCGGATGAAGAGGAGAATGAGCTGGCGAAGACTGTGGAAAGCATGAGACTGCGTGTGTGACTTAGAGTTCCACTGACTTTTGCTGAGCTTCATTTTCAAACTCTCGCTGGATGTCACATATGTATCATGGCTAACCTGACCTGCACGTTAGTTTATGACTTAAAACAATGATGGACAGACTACAAGAGAGAGACCCAACTTTAATAAACTAAAATCGTCCTTTAAAAATGACTTGAGTCGCCACTTCCCCCCCCCCAAGGCAGTTTCTCTCAAAGCATTAATTAAGTATGAAACAGTTTCTGAAGGTTTTAATTTCCCAAAAAGGTACAAATGGATCAAAAAAGCATTTAGCATGACTATTCGCAGTGAATCTGGCGCATAGAGGTTGTGTTAATTCACAGATAGCCCGTTTCCATGCCAAAATAATTAAAACCAAGCCTCCCTTCTGAAGTTACAGAATTTGTCGTAAAAGCCAAAATACTCCTCCTAGACGTGATTATCCGCGGCGACTGTAACCCCTAAGTGTTATCCAATATTCTGCATTCTCTAAACCTCACAAACCCAAAAGGCCAAGTCCAATCAAACCACCTCTAATCATAACTGTCAGTGACTCCCAGAGGTGGATGTAATGTGTCTCGCTCCCTGATAAAGCTTCTGTGTCGAGGGAAAAAAAATAAAAAAATAAAAAAATATGCCGCAACATCTGTGAAGCTACTTGGGGTCCTAACGTTTCACTCTGCTCGCAGCTAAAGCAAACAAGGGGAAACATATTGGGAAGGAATTAAGGGCAGATTTGAGACAGGCTGTATTGTTAAGCCTTCACCACTGACATGTCTGTTTCAGTCAACGTCTGCAGAAGGCCTGACCTGGCAGCCGCTTTATGGGCCGGGCGATCCCAGCCAAGATTCGGCGAGGCACTGATTTGAAAGGTCTGGCGGTTTGAAATATACGTCTACGAGGAAGTTGAGTTTTTCGTGGAGACTGTGTGTGTTTGACGTGTGTGTGTGAGGGATTTGTTAAAAGACACATACAAGAAAAAAAAAATAATGTGGTCCACTGCACCTCCATCATCTGCACCTCACTCTATCCTCCAATCGGATATGATCATGCACACACACACACACACACACACACACACACACCGTCGCACAGATGCAAACTCACACGCAGACCAGCAGCAGACAGACGGACACCCGCTCATTTGTTCATTTGCTAGCTGAAAAACCGAACAGATGACGGCTTCTCCTTTCGGCGTGGTGCCGGCCGCGGTGGCAGTGGCGGCGGTTGGCGGCGGCGCGCTCATCATTCCACAAAACCCCAGCCAGATGTCCCCGAGCCTAGGAGGCAGGTGGGCCGGGGCCCCCCTCTGCCGCACCGCGACAGTGCTGGCAGCTCTTCAAACCTGCTGGGTATAACCTTTAATTCACATGCTTTTCCTGGCACGGCGGGCCGAGGGGCTGCCATCTGCCCGGCCTGTTGTGCTATACAGAGGGAGAGAGAGAGAGAGAGGGGGGAAATGAGAGAGAATGAGTAGTTGTGTGCGTGCATGTGTGTGTGTGTTGGTGTAAGTGGCGGGGTGGCACAGAGATTGACCGAGTTGCCCAGAGGCCACCTCACAGAATATTGTGCTGGTGGTCCATCCGTTTGGTGTAAGACCCTTATGGCCCATGTGACACACACACACACACACACACACACACACACACACAAGGAAGGAATTTAAAATATGCCTTGATAATGATTTAGCAGATTATTGCATCAAGCATCAGCACCTTGTGGAGCGAACACATCACTCGCGTCTCCATGCAGATGCTCAGCAGATGCAGATTATTGCGCAGGATCGCTCTCGTCTGTTAGCTCGCGCAAACCTTTTATTGCCTTCCAGTACCCTCCATCACAGAGGAAGGGCTGGTCTCTCTGGTTCAGGGAACAGATGTCATTAATAATCCCTGACATAATGGAAAGCCACTGATCCCTCAGTCATGATACAGTCAACAAACGCGGCGACACTCCGGCCCGGAGGTGAGCGGCAGGGAAAAACGGGGCTGCTCGAGTTGTAAAAACACTGGGAGGAAAGAAAAAAATCATTTCACAATGTTGGGAATTACATCCAGACTGAATTAACTGATAAGATCAAGGCAGGAGTGGAGAAACAAATTGAAAGTGTCTTATCTCTTGATGTGGGGTAAATCTTGAACAATTGTTTTTTGCAGCATGTCGTAATTTTCATTTTTGTTCATCCGAGTTTTTAAATGACACGAAGTGGTTTGATTTCAGTTAGATCTCAGACATTATGTAGCACAATGCACTTAGATGCAGGTATAAAAGTTAGTTTGTTTCATTCAAACCTAATCCAATATCAAATGAAGCATCTTTAATGCGCTAGATTCAGATATTTATTTGAATCTGCATCTCATGAGCCACTTTAACACAGCTTTTATTCCATCAAGATCCACGCGTGCATCCCTGAGAAATTAACTTGAAAGACACCCTGTCTGGCAATGTTAAAGAAAGTGGAAGTTTCTGGATCTGCCCCAAAAGGTAATTGGGTCTATTCTGGGCAGAGACGCATCCTACATCCACGTTTTGTAGAAATCTGTTTGGTATTTTTTCTGCAATTGTGCCTTCAAACCAACAAACTCGACAAGGTCAGCGCATTTACATAACCTCCTTGGTGGAGGTGATGAGCAAACAGCCTAACACACCAATTAATGTATTTGAAGTTACAAAAATAAAACATCATTTAAACAAAAAAACAGAATTAACGGCATCTAAAGATTCTGAAATGATCAACTAAAACCTGTGCACATGCTCTCTTACCTACTGGTACTATAAAATATCCCCCCTGGAAGTTTATACAATCAATTGCTGAATGATGATTCAGTAACGATTGTGAGCATCATCACACATCTCTAATTAAACACTGTGGCACAGTGGTGCTTGAATCTTGTCCCATCCCGACTTTTTTTTCCCGGCTTCAGAGGAAATGGAAGATTAAAAAAAAAGAGGAAGAAGAAAAAAAAAAAGGCGAGCGTGTCAGAGGAACGGAGAAAGAGAGGGGACGGGGAGAAAAAAAAAAATCAGAAGACAGGGAGGAAAAATAGAGTGAGTCAGATCCAAGGAATTAAATAAAGAGTAAAAATGATAAAGGCGGGGAGAAAGAGAGGGAGTCAAAGTGGTGATAGATGGCGAGCGATGCGCGGCACATGCGAGAGATAATGAATAGAAAGAGAAAACGCCAGGAATAGAAAAAAGAGGAAGAAGTGGAGGAAAATGGAGAGAGGAGCGAGAGGGAAAGAGAGGGGTGCCGCAGAGAGGCAGCCACAGGCCTGCTGTGCGGTGCATGGCGGAGGCTCATCATTCAGCTAATTATGATCAGGCTTCTCCCTGCAGGCACAGCAGCGCTGGAAATGGAAAGTCTTTGTTCTCACACACCCCAATGGAAGCGATGGGGCATGGCGCCATGCAGATGAGATGTGTGTACACACACGTACACTGGTATACAGACACACACACAAACACGAGCAAGTGTGCGGCCTCATTAACACTACATGCACGCACTGCGCTTACTCCCACACGTACATTCTTGTATACAGAGCTGAGAACACATGCACGCACACACACACACACACACACACACACACACACACACACACACACACACACACACACACAATCACCATTCACACCACACTTGTCTCTTAATGCAAGTTGCCAGACGTTTATATGTTTTCCCCCTCACTCACACACACTCACACATACACACACACACACAAATGATACAGACTCGAGGGGGACACACACAGACAATCCCACACAAACATAATCAGATTCAGCTTTGGAACATTATAATGATACTATCAATTAAGTTTGCACCTACTGAGCCAAGTTAACCATCCCTATTACAGAACACAGACCTCTTTTAGGAGAGAGCAGTGGGGTATTCAATTAGAAAAGTGAAGAAAACAAGTTATTAATATCCAACAAACTAACGGCTGAAGCGGTTCCAACAAGGTACATTCGGGGAGCTCCGGTGGCCGAGCCCTGCCTGCGACGCTTGAGGCGCTAACACGCAAACACGATGTTCCCTGAGCAGACTCGCGGGGTCAAATAGCCATCCAATTTAATCTGTAACAACAACAGCTACCTGTCAGGACCACGCTGTGAAGTGCACGGCCACTGAGCAGCACTTATTAATTGAAATTTATGGGTATTTCAAACACTTAATCACACAAAAAAAAGGATTTTCTTTTTTTTTGCGATATTAATAAATAAAGCAAAGGAGAAAGCCTGCCAAGAAATCAGCACTGGACTGAATGCATAAGTGCCCTCCTTTTATTCAAGTGTTGTACAATAGTTTGAGAGGGCCTCATCAAATCTCGAGCACAACTATTCAAACTGTGTCTGAGGACAGAAAATTGGTATGCCATTAAAAAGTAAAAAAAAAAATAATATCCCACATGCAGAGTGTAAACGTGGCCGACATGAAATCAGGACGTTAATGTCTACATTTTCAACTCTCCTTATATCGAAACTTATCCTGTGAAATAAAAGTAAAACACCCTTTGTAATCTCGGAAATATATGCCGAAAGAGCTTAACGGGAGGGAAACAAGATTCTTAAACGCAACAACATCATTGCCGCGTTATCTCCCCGACAGATTAAAAACCCGACGGTGGATTTTAACAGACCGCTTCCGGCTGTTACCGAGCTCAGCTGCCTCAGACGTCGGTCGGTGCCGGCGTGGAGGTTTGCTCTTCTACCTGCTGATCGCTGCTCAGATCTCTGCTCATTGTGTGCTCGGGTGCCCACGGTGAGCAGAACCGCTCAAGGACCCTCTCAGACTGAAACCACAGGTGTCTGTCTGAGAGGCTGAGAGTGTGTAAGTGTCGACTGTTGCATAAAACACGAGGCTAAGGAAATAATTGTGTGTCTTCAAATGTGTTAATATACAATATATAGATGATTTGGTATTCATCGTGCACAATACGCAGAAATTAGAAAACAAAACAGCTCAGAGAGACGGCGTTTAAAGGGGTAATCAACTGATTTTAGGGGGGGGGCGATTCAGTTCAGTTGTCACTGGGAGTGCTAAGCAAATTGTAAATTCTAAAATGTGGCAAGATCGTTGTTCGGTTTGAAAAAAAAGAAGAACCCCCTGATGATGTCACAGTGACAGCATGAGTGCTGCTAGAGAAAGCCCGGCGCAAGGAAGTAGAAAGACGCTGGCAGAGACACAGCAAAGACAGGAAGTGAAGGACACAGATCATTCGGAGCATGACCCGAGACATTAGCAGAGAAGGAGACACACCACTTGGTGTTTTCTTGATTCTGCTTAATCAAACCTGGAAGCGCGTCAGCCAACCGCGCCGCTGCGATGACACGAGCCCGCGGGTGAGACTCGAGACAGTTTGAGGACCACTTTCTCTCAGGATTGTGGAGCACAGATGGTTAATATTCATGCTTCATAGTCTCAGGTGGTTCACACACTTCATAAGAAACTCTATTATACTCCCTGCAGTGCCACGGGCCTCCAGAGCTGGCCGACACATCCCTCGTCTCCGCGAACGCACTCGCCAAGCGAAAAAAAAATAAAAAAATAAAAAATAATCCATTCTTTCCGACGACAAGTCAACTGGTCCGGCTCGGAAAAAATGATGTAATATCTTAAATTGCCACAAGTTAAGTGGGCTGTGTATCTTGTGCCTGTTGCTGGAAAAATTAAGAGGTCTTGAAAAAAAAAAAGAAAGAAAGAATCTGCAGTGGTGGACTGAGCCAGCACTGCCACTTCGCCTCCATACTGCTGATGAAGCAGTGAGCATCACAAATCATCCAAAGGAAAAACAGAAAAAAAAAAAAAAGGTGGATGTGGGGATACACTGGAGTAAAATAGGCCAATAGAGAGGGAAATAGCTGGAGGAGAGATGTGGTGAACTACATTTTGAACAGTGGAGAGTGGTATCTAGGTCTGTTCTATACAAAGATTCGCAGATACAGCACGTCGCCGAAATATAAAACCTTACGGAGGAAGGAGGAGGACGCAGAAAAATCTCGCCGCAGCGCAACTTACAAGAGCGCCATGTCGATCAGCAGGACTGCATTTGCACACTGACGCCGTGGAGTGATGAATGATTGACACCTTTTGTTTTGTGGGGAGCGAATGGATGCATCGTACCGACCCAGCTGCAGTCGGTTGAGTTGGAGAGCGGATGAAAAGAAAAAGGCCATTATTACAGATGTTTGCTGCTTTAAAAGTCACCAAGGAAAAAAGTGGCCAAGGAAAGGTGAAGAAAAAAAAAATACATTCTTAGGGAATATTGTTGAAGTGCTCCAGTTTTTTTTTCAGTGTCTGGTGAACAGTTACATAAACATGTACTGCTGTGCTCTGATGCAAAGCGCCACTCCTGTCCATATTTTTTCATGAAGTCTAGCATCGCAGCTCCCCCCCCCCAACACACACACACACACACACACACACACTGGCACGCACGGAGGATCTCTTGGCATTGGCTCTGCACCACTCTCCATCTCCCCTCTCTTGTTTACAGTACAAACACATCTGCCTTTCACGCATAAGTGGCTCCTCAGAGTTGTGCAGCGGTAAACGATATCCCCCTGCTCCCAGATAGAGGTGTGTGTGCCGTGGAATATTGTCCCCAAAGCTGAGAGGACTTGGCAAAAACACACAGGTTGTTTTAATGAGCTGCTTATCATTGGGTCGCTGCCTGATGCGCATGACTGTGTGTGTGTGTGTGTGTGTGTGTGTGTGTGTTTCCAATAGACATACACTGTCACTCAAATACAACCAAGACTTCTAATGACGTAGCTTTATCTATTGGGCTGTTTTAAAACCACATTCATCAGTTTATTTGTCACTTTATCAGTTTCTGGTTTTGGTTCGAGCTGAAATTTCATGCCTGTAGCTAGAAAGTGTGACGAACATAATGATGCCAGACACATCGTTTAACACAGCAACATAAACAAAGCAAATTCATCCCTTGGTGATAGAAACGGCCCTTTTAATGCCAACAATGACATTAAAGTAAGTGTGAGAATGCATGTTTTATTCTGTCTCTGTGCGTCTCTGAATTTGAAATTATAGCTCTTCGTGCGGGCTGAAGGGTTAAGCGTTTCATTATGCGTTGAGAGAGTTCCTCTTATTAGCTAAAATAAACCATAAAATTTAAGTCAGTTTAAAGTGCAAAAAGGAGCCTATCATCACATTTTCAAATTCCTTAGTTGAATGGCAGTATTGCAAATCCTGGTTTCATATAACCTCAATAGATAGATAGATAGATAGATACTACTTCATTCTGCAAGAGCCAGGCATTTATTTTCCCATCATTACCAATGCACAGATAGTACACACACAACACCGGCGCTAACCTTTGTGAAACTTCTTGCTGCCCAGACTCTCATTAGAGCTGAATCAATATGCCAGAGAATGGGACACCTCTGAGAGGAATCTTGATGGGGGAAATTATGTGCCATTACCAGGCAAATGCCTTTTGCGTAATTATTACGTGCTGGACGTGGTTACAAGCCATTATATAAATGTCCCATTCACACCGCGCATGCATATTGATGCATCGATTCAGTGTGGCCGACGGGCAGGTGATGCTGTATACGCTCTCTTTTTTCTTGTCCGTCTTTCTCTGTTACACATCTCTTTTGAGCGCTGATTAAACAGAAGGATACCGCTGAACGTTTCGTGTCGTGCGATGGCGAGAACACAGCAGAAGCGTCAGGATCGTCGGCCCCATGATTTAGCGGTTGAAGGACTGGAGATTGTACACAGTCAGACCATTGTTGATGCTGAGCAGGCCGGGCTGTTTCTGTTTAAATAAAAGATGCTGTTATTTCTAGGAAAGAGATGACTGGGAATACCAGGTCCTGGCCCCGCAAATGCTCCAGTCTGTGTGTTGGTCCAAAATACTGAACTACCAGCTGAGAGCAATCTGTGGAACAGATGATCCTCTGGAACATTTCCTCTTTAGTGCATTCTAGAACTACAATTCTTGATCTACTAAGACGTTTGGAGTTAGGTTATTGACACATTTTTGTCATCTGAAAGGCTTAGTATCTGTGTTTACTCAGCTCCGACTTCCATGCATATCTTTAAATGTATTACCTTAAATGCATTAAAGGGTAACTCCACCAATTTTATAGATTACAGTGTGTTTACAGGTCTCTGTGAGTAGTATGGCATTTGTAAAAAAAAAGTAGCAGAAAGTAGTAGAAGCTCCATGTGTATCTGACAAACTGCCTCCATTGATGTCACTCAGTGGCTAAATTGCATTGTGGGAAATGTAGGCGTTGGACTCATTATGGACAGGCTAAAAACAAATAAATAAAAACAAATATTCAAAATTGATACAGCAGAACTAGAGATATCACCTTTTGTACTGCCCATTCTTCTTCCTTATAAATGATCTGGCACCTACATTGCCCACCATGCAGTTAAGCCACTGAGTGACAGCAAACAGCAAACAGCAAACGGTGCCGGCAGAGCTGTCCAGAGGCATGAGGGGAACTCCGGACAGCCAAACAGTGAGGCGGGTCCCCAAAAACCCAACTAACCAGATAGCCAGTCAAGTAGCCGACCTCTGAGCCAAGCAGCCAGTCAGCCAGCCAGCGCAGCCGAGTGTCTCCTCCACAGTGCCAGCTCTCTGCCTCCTCCCAGTAGCTACTATGTGGGATTGTTTACAGCTCTTTTTATAGTCCAGTGAATAAGCCCTTATTTTCTCCCAATCTACCCCTGCTGGGAGAGCCAGCCCAGACAGTGGGAAGTAGCCCTGGGAAGTCTTAATTATATTTGGCAATGTGCGCAGAGCCACACACACACACACACACACACACACACACACACACACTCACACACACACACATGCACGGAAGTGTTTAAACACCATCACTTGTACGTATGCAGAGACACCTGTGAAAGATGCTGCAGTCACAGGTGAAGGACCCACACGGTGCTGGGCGCTTGTCTGCCGTTAACACAAATCACACAATCACACGCGACTTAAGAACAACACGCGCGCCGCAGTCGCCCTCGCAGAGGAAGCCAGCATGCACCATCCATAAAGGACCCGAGACTCCTCCGCATCGACTCGCCTCCCTCTCAGCCTCAAACATATGTTTAGCAAGTACCGCGGCCCATTTGGCTGACTCCGTGCAAGACGTGAGGGGACAGTAAAAGATGATGGGACGTGTGACAACCGAATATCTCATCGCCTGATTTGGCTTGTTGCCTTACTCGCATCAACCAAACTGCTTCTACACCGAGATCAGAGTCAGGTCCTGGCACGTTTGAGTCAGATACACCTGATTTTCCTCCACAGTAAGCTTTACACTGATACATGTCGCTAACTCCGTGGCTAACCCATTTTACTTTTATCAGGGGGCGAGCAGAAAGACGTGGCCTGGCTTGGATTTTGAGGAGTTGTAATTTTATATACTGAAACGTTGTGTCTATAACATTACTGTAAACTTTGCACTCACCATCACACATGCACTTTGTTTTTCTTTCAGTCTCTTTCAACTCCACACTGGCCAATGTTATGCACACAACCTACACAATGAGGAGGAGTTTGGTAATTTTATTTTATCTTTAAACTAAGTTTTTTTTGTTTTTTTTTAAATTCTGCAGTGCTTAGGCTCCATGGGCAGATGGTCTTGCATGGTCTTGTGTCATTGTGTGATGGCATCCCCCGGTATGGCGGGCTACAGCAAGAATTGACAGCATTGTGTAAACACAAATCTTTTATTATCACCATCATCATCTATTTCAGGAAAAAATATATATGAAATGTATTTTAAAAACCCACAGATATCTCAGGTCTCTTTCAGGGGAAGCAAGCTCACCAGGATTTTTAAACGCCGACGCAGAGTGTAAGTTACCATGCCTTTTAGTCCTACAGCAGCTTTGCATTTCTATTTCAGTGCTGGAAGGTGAATTCAATTCAGAGTCATTTTGAGCTTTTTTCTTCTTTTTTTTTTCATGTGACGCCTGCAAGGACGAAAGTCGATCTACCAGTTCCAGAGGGAGCAACAAAGTGCAAGGGGAACACAATTACTAGTTAAGCAGTGCCGGCTGCATCCGTGAATATGAATCTGTGTTACTTCGGCCGCAGATTAAACCGATTTGTAAGAAGTAGTCTGGGTGTCAGACTCTGGAGAGCGGGTCATGGGGAAATAATGGCAACAGCGGGTGTAATCATTTTGTCTTTTCCTCCAGCCGCAGCTCCAGGGGTCCTCTTAAGTGCGCTTTGTGCCCGTGCAACACGTGTGAATGCGTCGTAATCCATTCCTTTTTCGCAAAATTCAATTCGGCCTTTCACAGTAACAACATTAAATGAGATGAATAGGCCATCAATCGTGCCACAGAAAATTTGCAGCGGAGGGCAGAACATGCCAGTTGAAAATTATACCAAAATGAGACCATGCTAGAAGTGGTTTATATTATCCCTCTCCGCTTAAGTTCCCTATAGTATGCACTTGTATTATTCTAACAAAGAGGCAAATTCAGAGATTTTTTTGTCATGTTCACAATACGGTAGCTGTGGGCAGGGAATTGGATCACTGCTTTGCAAAGAAACCACTGGAGCACTGCAGGAACCCCTTTATATCTGCCTGTGGTCCTCAGATGTTGTTATAGCAACGTCCTACTCTGCAAATCAGAGATAACATGATCAACCAAGCTTGATCCGGCCTTCACACTGTTCATGCTTCAACAGTAGGTCATGAGGTAACGCAGACCCGCAAATGTCATGGTAAGTAAGCGGTTATAACAAGCAACATATTTGATAATTCCTTGAAATTAGTCCAAATTACTTCAACTTTTACCTTAACTTGTATGTCAAATTACTCAGATATGGGTAAATAATGATATTATGCCATTTTTGGCTAGGCGCAATATGTAACAATTTTAGTTTAAAACATGTCAAACACAACTTTGTATTGTGTTGCAGATATATTGCTCGAAGTTAGTATGCTAACCAGCTAGCCCCTAGCCAGTTTGTACCTCAAGAGGTGATATTTTGATAGCAACACCCAAACCCACCCGATGTGCTCTGAGCTCCCAGTCCAGGCAGAGGATCACCACTCGCTGCACAGTTAACTGAGATAATGAGGCAACCTAAGGTACAGTTTGCAGCAATTAATAGTAACTCTGGTGATGTGCTGCCTCCTGTTTGTATGGAGTATATGAATGCAACAGGTGGTCAATTCTTACATATTGCATCTTTAATCTTTTCCCCCTCTGTTGATTGTGCCAGTCATTTGTCAGTGAATTGAGGTACTTTTAACTATTTGCATTTTCACAATCACTTTGTCGTTTCGGCTGGTCGGTCCACCCTTTTCCTGAATGCCCATTAGTTTTTTAGTTTGCCACCATCAAAGCTAATCATCGACAGATGCAGGAAATCAGGAACCAAGTCACTAATTTCCCATTTTAAAAGTTTCACTCCTTAACAACGAGCGGAAGTCACTTCACAGCAACACTTGTGTTTAGTGGCCTGCTGAGGGGGAGTTCAGCAAAAATCAGCTGGAAATTCCTGATAAAGCTATTAAAGAAATTACCAACCATGTACTGCCTGTTGGAAAATAGCACAATATCGGTATTAAATCACGTTGGGGTTTCCAGTATATAGGATTAAATAGCTTGGTGATTACCCACTACCATGACATGTATGTGTTAATGTGCATGGTGCAGAAGAAATAAACAGTGTGATATTAGTGGCTACTTTCCACACAGTATGCTTTCATAACTCGCCACTCTCCCGCAGCAGCAAGCTCCTTGTGGGGAAGCCCTGACGAGTCGATTACGGAGTGTGGTAGAGTTCCGCAGCTCAAGGATGAAAATGTGTGATTATTACTCCATGGAAATGCAATCAAAGTTCATATGTGTCTTGCCTACCAGTTCATAACAGTTATTATCAAGAGCAGACAGGGAAGAGAACGGCATTTCTAACTACGCTCGGTAATTGACTCGTCAGGGCTTCCCCACAACGAGCAAGCTGCTGCAGGAGAGTGGTGAGTTGTGTTCTCTTTTCAATAGAAATCCGGGTAAGCTAGCAGATGTTTGATGCCTCTGTGCTGAGACCCTATTTGTACTGTTGCTGAATTCTGGCGCTGTTCTGAGCATTATTTGTGGCTATGAGTGGCTTTTTGATGGCAGTTTCTTGGTTGGAGGCATAGACTGCAGTGTATTGTTATCCTGTGGTGTTTTCTGAGGTTGCTAAAACTACACAAGCTAGTGGTCGGAAAACTTCATCTCTCGAGGGGGTCTTGCTCGGTGTAGCGGTGCGTTAGACCATGGATTAAACTTACGCCAGAATATCCCTTTAAGGTGGGCACTTTTATATGTGACACTCCATCAACAGGTCACAGAATCACAAAATGGTACTTGTGTTGAATTACCATAATCATTTTACTAGTCCTACATCCTTTAAAATAAAGAATATGAATTCCACTGAAACTCCAGACACATCTGACGTCTGCATGGCGATAAACTGGCTAAATCCATAAAAGACATCCATGAGAGGCAATGCGTGACAACATCCACTGTCTGCTCTGTGTTTCTCTCCACCATTGCTGTTGCCAGAATTGCCAGTTACAATCAATCAGAGCAACAAAGGGGGTGTATCTGATCGGACATGACACGGTCAGCTGGCAGCTCGGCTATTTTTCTACAAAGTGTATCGCAAGAGCCTGGAGAAAAAAAAGTCAACTCTGAAAGAAAATGAGTGGAACATTCGTGTTTGTTTAAAGATAAATACATTTTGAAGACCAGAACACACGATGGCGATTGTCCATAATATGTAGCACCCATTTAAAAAGCTTCTGGAGTTCCCTTTAGTAATGCTACACTCTGATTTAATGTGACCGAAGGGAGCAAAGCGCGGGTCATTTCAGGATGCAACAACTTTCTGAGCCTCTAAAGCTGTAACACTGAGCATTACAGCCGCGAGATGTGTCGATGAATTCGCTGGACAAGAGCAGAATCTGTTGCCACTCACAGAACAAAGGGAAGAACATTAGCAAATATGTTTCGGATCAAATTATGACAAAGTGTGCGCTATTAATTATATGCAGGCCAGGTGACACAACAAAGAAGGTACAGATAAAAAAAAAAAGTAAAAGAAGAAGCGTCAAACCTGCAAATTAACTGTGCGTGCTGATTAAAATGCACCTCCATATGTTCTGATATTAGATTTGTTTGCAGTTCTTTCTTTTTAACCTCTTCATTTATGATCAAAAAAAGACATCCACGGGAAAAAGAGAACTAGATTAAAAAGTTGCATATAAAAGGTGTAACGACGAGAATAAACGTGAAAGCTGAGAGAGCTGTGACGCAGAGGGGCTGCGGTGTGCTGTGTTCGCGGGGAATACGGCAGAAAAACGCTGTCAGTGAACAGAAAAACAAAAGGGGGGCGGGGAGGAGAGTCACTCAAAGGTGAGACAGCGGGCGAGCATGGAAGGACAAGGGTGCGTGGGAGACGGTGGAAAGGGGGAGAGGCGGATGAGCTCACCCCGGGCTCGCGGGTGAGTCAGGGGGCAAGTATGCAGGGGATGCTCCCTGATTCACCCTGGTACTGGCTTGTGTCGAGGCCTGGGATCCATCTGGCTCACCCATATTTTACACTATCTGTGGCTGAGGGAGGAGAGATTGGGTCAGGGCTAGGTGTGTGTGTGTGTGTGTGTGTGTGTATGTGTGTGTGTATACGTGGGGGCAGTTAGTGTTAGGACTGAGGGGTTGCGGGGGCGGGGTGCTCTTCTAAGGAAAGGGAATATGATGGTAAACAGGAGAGATGACCTGGGAAACTCCGACTGAAGCAGCAACAGACAGACATAAAAAAAACTCACCATCCTGTCTTAATAAGTTACAGGTGGCGCACACACACACACACACACACATGCCACACACACTAAGTCTATTTAGACACCTAGTCAGCACCTGAAAATGATTTAAAGGGGACCCCTTTTGCTCTTTCTTCCTCTCTGGTCAAGGCGATGGAATGATGAGGACAAGGTGTGAGGAAGGCCGTGCACGTCTGTAGCTGGGGAGGTGGGATGGGACATGTTAAATCTTAAAACACCGGTTGGCCCTGGATGCAGTGATTTATGAATCTCTCGCAGCTTTGTTTGTTTTTGGCAAAGCGAGTGCAGGGGCGACAGTGAAACCTAGCTGTGAGTTGGTTTGGAGGGAAATGTTTAAGCTGTAATGAGCACTTTTGGTTTTAAAATATTGGGATGATGAACATATGGTTACATGTTTACGGAGTTTAAAGTAATCGTTGGAAACCCCCTAAGACTTCATGATGATCTCTTAAAGGTCCAATCTGTAAGTTAATTGACTTTTGACTCTCATTCCCAACTCAAAGGTAAGGCTTTGGGCTTCCAAAGTTTTCAGACACTGGTGTTTGGGGATTGTAGGGTCAGTTATTTGAGAAGTTTAAGGCCCATAGCATTCCTTTTTACAAATTGGACCTTTGAAGAGCTCTTTTGATAATCTTTAAATTTAAAACAGTAATATGCAGCTAACTGTAAATTCCTACACACACAAGGTATTTCTTCATACACATGGAAGAAGAGATGTAAATTGCTATCAACTATGCTGAACAAAAACCAGCTAAAGCTAAAAGACGTTGTCTTTTTGTACATTGTTATATCTTTTATACCCTTTTATACTGTTTTCCCCATCTGTTTTTGCAGTACGCTGTCTCAGATTTCACTATTTGCGAATTGAATCTGCTCTGAAACAGGTAATTTATTTGTATTCACCTGAATCACGAGGAATACATGTTTGTTGTTTTGTCCCAGTTGTTTTTGTCAATTGACTACTACCATTCAGATACCGATGCATTGAAATCGTCATACAATAACGTGCACATAAAAACAAAAGCTGTTTTTAACTCAGAGCTGTCCAAACCCACATTTTCCAATTTAATGACATTCATGTTTGTTTGTCATCTGATGTTAATTTGTATTGTTTATGTGGACAACCGACAACCAATAAAAAAACATGTATTGGACCACTTTTTCGAGGAGGTTTATTCATCATGAGTGAGCCAGATGAGTTTCATACCATATACATAATGTAAACCATCGGCTGCTGGAAAAAAAATATGGGCTGAGTCTGAAAATCAAAGCAAATTTGATTTGCACTGGACTGTAACTTTCCTCAGAGGCTTTCAGATACAAACATTTATTATCAGATTCTGGAATAACTAATATTTATACAAACACATTACTTGCCCCTAACATGATGTCAAATTGGGATTCAGGAGCAGTCGGAGTCTGTCGAGGGCTCGTTATAGAAGCCAGCTGCCTCACTCTTGGTGGGGTGACAATAAAGATGAGTACAGCGTTTGGGAGCGGACGGAGCAGTTTGCATACTGTAGTCTTAACAGCTGAAAAAAAAAAAAGACACATCCAAACATCCGGTGTGTGATCCTGCATACGCGAGCGTGATCAACGATTCTGTGGTGGCAGACGGGCTGAGGTCAGGCGGGGCGGAATCATCTGTGGTGTGGAGAAAAAGCACACGGTCGGCTCAACGGCCAGCCATAGGGGTTTGTGTGTGTGTGTGTGCGTGTGTGTGTGTGTGTGTGTGTGTGTGTGTGTGTGTGTGTGTAAATAATGAGAAGGCCACAGGTGTGTGTGCCATAATCCCATCATTAAAAACAGGTCCGGTACAGATAGGTGTCACATACACACACACACATGCAAAGGCAAACACACACACATACACACACACACACACACGCCCTCTGATGTGTATTATATTTAATGATCAAACCCGTTGTGGTTGAGAGTTGTCCTTCACAAAGGTATTGGTATTAGGCCTGTCTGTGTAAATGCCACTTCAGCCCAAAGGCCTGTCAGCTCGTTGTCTCCTTCTCTTTCGCTCACTCACACAAAAGGTGTGTGTGTTTGTGTGTGTGTGTGTGTGTGTGTGTGTGTGTGTGTGTGTGTGTGTGTGTGTGTGTGTGTGTGTGTGTGTGTGTGTGACTCTGTGTGTTTTTAGGGGAGGATATTTAGAAGTCAAATGCAAATATCGCAGGAAGTTTTTTTTCCCTCTCCTTTAGCGAGTGGACACCTGTGTAAACTGCCATGTCACTCGCTGTGCCGCTGTGTGTGCAGACAGCCCAGACAGCCGCCTGTCAGGTGATGTTGATTCTGTGATAACTTCAAGCTTTTGGTACACACTGACTTCAGGGCACGTCGTGATGAGGGAAGCAGCTTTGTCGAGTTTAGCTCTACTGGGCCCCCAGGTGTACCGACGGTGATATTTCGGAATTTATAACCCCTGAAGGATGACAATAAGCTCTTGATGCTGTTATGCTAATGTGTATCCACTGGACTGGTGTTTGTTGGCCGCTGCATTAGATGAAAGTATCACAAAAGGCAATTGTGAGCGCTGCTTTGAGGTAATGGAATGGCAGAAAAATTGACTACAGGAGAGTCTGACATGTTCTCCCTAGGGATAGGGAAGACAACATTTTGGAAATGTCGTCACATAAACACCACTGATGACAACTGATGACGGATGTGGCTCTGGAAGGGGTTGTCTCCTTTCATGGGGGCAGATTTCAACCACCACCCCTTGTCATTCTGTTCTGGGGGCACTACAAAATGGGTAGGGTTAAAAATTGGACATGGGAGCCTTTGTGTCCAGTTCTTTCTGTTCCAGTCTGTATCCACTGTTGTCCATTCATGCACTCAATACAAAAACTCCACTGATGAACACACAAAACTTGCTCCAATATTAAAAAGTTTCTCAACTTGACCCTCAACGTCAGCGTGGCAGAGTGCTTACACTGACAATGATGATCTTTAACAGGTATGATATTTACCATGTTCGCCACCATAGCTTAGTGTGTTAACTAGCTAACATTTGTGAATTGGCAGGAAAGACGAAGATTGTTCGACTTGAGATGGGGATCGACGTAACACTGAGGGATCACCAGAGTCACTACAAGTCCTCCCAAAGGGGAATATGGACATTGGCACTACGTCTCATGGCAATCCATCTAATAGTATCAAGAGACCTCAGTCACCAACATGAAAATCAACCTCATGGGGGTAAACAGAAGGTCAACAGACCATGAAAGTCTTTAGATGTTATCCTCTTGGGACCATGAATGTCTGCCAAAAAATGTATTGGTAATCCCTCCAGTACTTTCTCAACATATCAAAAATACAGGTCTGCTTAAAAAGGTCTTCACGAACCAAAGTTACAGCACGCAAATGATAGAATATCAAAGATTCATGGCAGAGCAAAAGTTACAATAAATCCAGCATCTGGCGGCCTCAGAAAACACCTTTGAACACTGACCATTGCACGTTGTCTTACTGCCCTTTGACAGAGGACATTCTGGTGTCAAACATCTAGAATGACAGAGGTGCAGAGATGGAAAAAAAAAAAAAAAATGAAACAAGAGGAACGTTCTCTCTGAATGGGACTCTTTCTTCCTTTAAAGTCCCTCTGACTGAATGATATCTGCCCTGACCTGTAATGACCTCTGGCTTGAGGGGACAAGGAAGAGAGAGAGTGGACAGTGGTGTGCAGATAGAGAGGGCAGTGTGTGCATTTGTGGCACACAGAAAGAAGAAAAGAAAGACCGTGTGTGTGTGTGTGTGTGTGTGTGTGTGTGTGTGTGTGTGTGCCTGATCTCGTTTTTGCCCCTGGGGTATGAGTCCCGTGGCTCTGACTCTTCTAAATCAAAGACAGTGCACAGCCATGATCTCTGAAACAACCGCTTGCCACCTTGAAAATGGCCCATTGCTCCATCTAAAATTGCCACAGTCCCCGAAGAAATAACTCTATCGGGAGCGCTCGATCACAAATCAAAATGGACCAACACTCGCAGAAAGACACCGACGCGTACAACCTCCCTGTGCACATGTCCCCTGAAACACTGAGACCACGTTCTGGCTCGTTAGCCCTGTGTCATGTGATAGCTGTTCGGGTTTGTTTCACCGACAAAGAGGGAACAAGCGAACACGATGGAGAGGTGAACAGAAGAGATTGATGGCCACCGTCTTTTCGGACCATGCATCATCTGCCGTCGTCGCTGTTGCCAAAACACAGACGCCGCTGCCTCGGCCCGTTAAAATGTCACCGCTAATGACGTGGGTTACTCCGCTAATGTAACTAATGTGTCGGTCCTACGGGGTTTGGTATCCTGCCCAGGTCAGCCTCCTGTCTGTAAAAGCGTGAAGACGGAACAATGGCTAATTGATTGTCATCTGCTTTTAGAGGTAGGTTTCGAGAGTAAAAAAAACCAAAAAAAAAAACCAATACTGCTGAAATGTCTTTTAGCGTAAAAGGCCCTTTACACCAAGAATGATCACTGCAACAATCATTTTAATGATAACCCTAACCCTCATTTTATAAAATCCAACTGTGTGTTTCGTGTGTTCATCTTCTGAAGACTAATTTTGTTCATATTTCAACAGCAGTTATCATAGTGAGCGACAAAGAGGACATCAGTGCAGACAAAGCAAACTTCAGAGACATCTGTCTCAGGTTAAGAGACATTTTCAAATACGTAATTTGCAGCCTAATATATGTTAAAGAAGCATTTGATTTATTTGATAAGTTGTAAAGCATTGCCATGAATTAGTTATTAGACTACATCATCTAATCTGTTTCCTAAAAGCTATTGAGTAGCTTACATAACAGATGCAGGCTTCAACAAGAAGCCTATGTTAAAGGCACCCTTTCCAACATTTTTTTGTTAGAAAAAAGTCCCAAAAATGGTGCAATAGGTTAGACTTTTAGGTGAAAATAATAATCAACAGAATGTGAACTAAATGCTAATATGCTAGTGATGTAAACACCAACACTTCCTGTGGCCAGTGCAGGCCGCTAGCTGCAGCGCTAACTGAGCTAACCAGCTAACAGCAGACACAGTTAGCAGCAGTTACTCGAGTGACGTGATGACCCATATTTGTTATGAGTATGCATGCAACAGGTGGCGAATTCTTACATCTATTTATCACACCTTTAAGACGATTGGCAGCCGTGTGAATTCAGTTGAATTTGATTGGCTGTCGGAGTTCCTGTTGTTCCACAACTCTGAAAGTGATCCCAATTCCATTTATTCACCACAGCTGTTGTCATTAAAGTTGCGATGTGGACTCTGCCATCCACTGGAGTGAGTCTTCTGAATGAACTATAGTTATGTTTACACTTACTGGTCATGGCAACACTGGTTTATTGGACATTCATGCATTTCATTCATTTCATTCTGCTGCCTTTAAAACTGCAAATGCAAAAGCAAACAATGACATTAATTCGCTTTTAATCACCAACCAAGTAAGGTGACCCCTCGATCGTTTATATGCTTAACTTTTTCTTTTAGAACTGAGCAGCGACTGAAGAGCCTGATGGTTGAGAAACAATCAAGTGAGCCACTGTGCTACTTGAATGCACCCCTCAGTGCCTGCCTACTCTCTGGAAGAGTGACTCACAGAGAGGGGGGGGCTGAGATCCATTCCAGTAGAAGCCATAGAGAACCAAGAGAACCAGGAGACAACCTGTTTGTGTTATTCCCTCAGGTAATCCCACGCTCACTAGTGCATGGCCAAGCAGACCATCGTGAGAAGCGCAGCAGCTCAACTGCGTCTCCTCGAAGTTGGTTTATCTTATTTTTAAGTCTTTAAGTTAAGACACCGTGAGCGACAGGTTGCTCGTCTCTCCTGATGATTTAAACATAGTTGTCTGCGTCGCTGATCTAAACAGGCGAGCCGTGGCCAAGCTTGGCACCTGACACCGAGGCTTATTCACTGAAATTCGGCTCAGAAATCTCTGATGCGTGCCGCAGCTTTTGTTGGCGTGATGAACCACACTTGAAAGGCAAAACAAATGCATGCCCAAAACAATCAGCCTTAGAGAATCCAACAGGAGTACCCGACGCTTATTAGCGTAATGTGCTGAGAGAGCCCTCGGCGCTCCGCTTCTCCGTTTAACTGGTGTGTACGAGAGGCTCGATTCTCAGGTGAGTCAGACTCAAGTGGGTCCGACTTGGATGGTTTACTCAGGGTGTCGAGTCTCCTGGGAACTGAGGGATAGGATGTCAGCTGCTGCTTCCTGCTTGAGCCAGTAACAGGAACTGGCCGAATTCCAGTGTGTTCCAGTGTGTGTGTGTGTGTGTGTGTGTGTGTGTGTGTGTTGTCAGACAGAGGACTGGGCAATGAGCCCAGGTACAGCAGAGCCCAGGTGTTCCTCTATGAAGAACACAATGAGCGTGTGCAAACATGGAGGGACAGACAGGCAAATGGAGAGGGATTGGTATCAGAGAGCACACCTGTTGAGCACCTGCCCTATCCGCTTGTGACACACCGATCACGGATGCGGCAAGTGAACACACACATGCACACATCCACACTTCCTTCAACTCACCGAAAACACAACAGGTCAAAGACAGATCCGTCCTAGCTTTGTCCCTCAGGCCTCTAACTACTTGGGAGTCTTCGCAACTTTGCTGTCACTTTCTCCCTGTCGCCCCCCCCCCGGCCTTCCTCCGCCCTCCCGCTGAGTTCCTCGGTCTCTGTGTCATTAGGCAGCGCATCAGGGATTAAGGCGGCGATGGGAGGATGTGATTCGCAGCCGAATCCGCTAAGTCTGGCATTACCACACACCTCACAAAGCACAGGGGAGTTTCTAATCCACCGCACAGCGCAATCCTGCTAATGCATTCATATCAGACGCACAGGAAACAGAGGTCGGCGGAGAATTAAACGCCAGAGTATTACTGTCAAGTCTCTGCGTTGACATGGTCACGTTTGTTTTTTGCTTTTTTTTCCACGCATCCTGGTACAAGCGTTGGGTAGGAAGATCATCTGAAGGACAGAGACGCACAGTGCACAATATTTCTACATCACGTGCAACGTCGAGAATAATGGAGCAATCAGAGGTTATGAGTTGCAGCTTTAAAATACGCGTCCTTCCACAATTGTGGCTCAATTCTTCATTACAATCCTCTGATTCGAGATGTACGCACCGAAGTCCCTCACATCATATCAATCTACATATTTCAATCTTTAAGCAGCGCTGCAGAAACAGTGAAATGAATCCAATAAAGTGGCAAATCAACGAGGGGAGGGGGGGAGAAGTAGGAAAAGGGAGGAGACATTATGTGCGAGACTAGCAGTAGTACTTTGTGACACGCATCATCAGTCCTGTCTTCTCACTATATCTCCCTAATGGGAGCACAGCAGTGTGTGTTTTTGTGTGTGTGTGTGGGAGAGAGAGAGTGAGCGATGAGTCTCCCTGTCAGAGAGACTTGTAGAGAGAGAGAGAGAGAGAGAGTGTGTGTGTGTGTGTGTGTGTGTGTGTGTGTGTGTGTGTGTGTGTGTGTGTGTGTGTGTGTGTGTGTGTGTGTGAGAGAGATAGAGATAGGGACTAAATGAGCTCCTGGCGGGACTGACCCTCCTCACTTCTCACCGGTCCGTCAGAGAGACTGAGCGCTCCAGTGGAGCATGGCCACAGGCACGGTGCTGAATACTGAAAATACATACACACACATAGATGAACACACTCAGGAGAAAGGCAGCTGCACAAGCCCCTCAGTATGCTCACGTACACACACACACACACAAAATGGCACCAAAACAGAGGTAAACGCCATCTTAGAGGCTAAACAGAAAAAAAAAAATACTGAGGTCAGTGAGCCTCTCTGTTCACATGACGTCATGGCGCTGAGAGAGAAAACGTGACAAAATGCATGTGTTTGTTTATGTCTAAAGCAAATACCACGAGAGCCAAGCCGAGCACGCTCCAAATGTGCAGCGTCGGGTTCACCAGCGGTCATAATCATGATTCATGCCATACATGTATGAGGGCGTCTCCTACCGCCTGAAGCGTGGGAAAAGTGAAGCGGACATTGCATATCGTGTGTAAGCGCGCGTGTTGTTGCATATGCAAGTTTGGGTCTAAGTGTAATTACTCTTGGTGACACACCTCACATGACTAATGAGCTGGATTTGGGCGCACGGCGTCTGGCTCATTTGTCACAGGATGGTAGGTAAAGCTTCAGCGCCTCGGCTGCTAAGGTCGAGCTAAACGCTCATACAGCGCCGCCGCCTGATTAATTTCATCTGTTTGACTTGCAAGGCACAGAAGTCAGGGAAACGGCGTCAATTAGCAGAGGCGTGTCATGTGACACGCACTGATGTCATACCTGTGTCGCCAACTGTGTTTACATCGACCCCAGTATTCCACTAGTGAGCGGAATAATAACCCAATCAGAATAAAAATGCATCATGTACCCACCTCAGCTGGAGGAGATTGCCCTGATATGAGCAAGTCTAACACGGTTGTTATATTTGAACAATAATTTTTCCCTCTTTCAATGTAAAATCAATAATTCCAGAATGTACAATATTTTTAGCATAGATAGATAGAGGTTTGAACTTTCTCATTAGAGGTTCTTATAACTCAAATCGAGTTGGATAAGAACAGTAAGCCCAGTTGTTTATTCAGTTAGCTCATCTGATGGTCTTAACTGTTCCCATGCAGAATGAACAGGCTTCCAGTCACGCTGTCATGTAATTTAATTTTGGTCAAACTGTCTGCTTCTGCCGAGTCAAACTGTCTGTTTCGAGGCAGAAAAGTGGTGAATGTAAGATGTAAAAGCAAATTTCTTTTTTCCTTTTAACCCACAGAAAAATGCCTGAGATGGGCACAAATCCCACTGAAGTAGTATTACTTACAACAATACCCGAAATATTCTCTTATATAATCGGTTCGTCTGTTGTCATTTTCACCCAGAAGGCATGTCTTTAAAAGGCTCAGTAAATTGTTGCTTTATCAATAGCATATGCAAAATGTACAAGAACTGTGTGTGTCATTAATTATATGAATGCATTCTAAAACTAATAAAATAATTTTAAACGCTTGAGGCCTTCTATCCAGTCACTTTATTTAGCATCCATGAAAGCACTTATGTTGGAATCTCTGATCAGAATGTTTTCAATGTGTTAGAAGGAATATTGTCCACGTTAGCGCTGCTATCGCTAGCAATTAACCTTGGAATGTGTGTCCTGAGCCCAGAGCAACGACGACTGTAAAATCTCACCGAGGGGAATCCTTTGTCAACACGCTGGGGGTTGCACTTGTTGACACCCGAGCAGCGTGGCTCTTATTACGGGGAAGGACACGACATGACGTGTGGAGCCAATGGAGACATTACTGTAGCCAATACAATTTAATAACCCATTACTGATGGAGCAGCGTTGTTTATGGCTTGGCATTGAGGCGATCCACTCTAAATAACGGGTAAGCTCACACCCCGTAAAAGTAAATCGACACTAGCATTTTTTTATTCATTAACTTTTAAGACTCCAGGTAACGACTACACCTGCGTTTAATGGTTAAATATAAACCTCCGGGGACGAAGAAGAATAAAACATTACTGGTAGTTAAGATAATGTCAAGGTGTAATTTAAATATGCGCCGCCTGATCGGCCGCCATTGTGTTTTTCAATGCTACCCTGCTCTGCATTATTTCACGTTTGCTGGTACAGTGATAGCTTTGCAACACTAACCAACACTAACACTGACTCGCATTCGAAATGCACGCAACTGGTTAATCATCCATCAGTTAGTTGTTAAACAATACAAGAAAATTAACTGCCAACTGTTTTCAATCTAGATAATCTAGATAATCGCTTCAGTCAATCTTCAAGGACAAATGTTGAACATTTGCTCTTTCCATCTTATCAAATTCAATCAATTCATTCACTGCTTTTCTTTTATCGCAAATTAAGAGCCAACATAATAAAAAAAAACCTGAAGAAAAACAAAAAAACATCAATTGATTCATCGTGAAATTAAAAAAAACAATTGTGAGCTGCGGCCGTATACTGCCTCACGCTCGCGGCACCTTTTCTGTCTGCAGAGTTATTCGTCGTATTAGTTATCAGTTCGCTAGCAGTTTGGACTGGGAGCCTGGGGGGTTGTTTGGCCTTCACCCACTCATTCCCTACTCCCTAGTCACTACATAGGGAGTGCAACATAGTGAACTATATAGGGCGGTCGTCGGCAGAAGGAAAAATGCACTTTTGGACACTACTCAGGCGCCGCAGCACAGTTAATGATGGTAAATATGGCTTGGATGGCAACCATCGATTGTACACTACTTTTCACGATGCATTGTGGGATAGTCCACTATAGGCCTATAGGGTATAATTATTCCCACTTGACATTCAGACAGCGCTACAAGATGGCGTGGTCACGATGTTGTGCACTATATAGGTAGTAGTGAGTGATTTTGGACACAGTCTTAGTGTTAACCTGGGCTAGCTGGTTAGCATTAGCTAAATTTCTTACATTTTGCCCCTTTAAGAGTTAAAAACCAAGACATTTATACAACTTGCTATTTATTTTTTTCTAATGTCGTGAAAGCCCGAACACATCAGCATTCAAATGAATTCATTAAAAAGGACCTTTAATCTTCGATGCATAATTATATATTCCTTATAAAGATGACATGATACATGATTATAAAAGCAATTGCACAAAAGAAATACAAGAGAATAATTCATAAGACATCACACATCCAGTGACTGAATCACAATGGCAAAGCAAACCGTGGAAAAGCCAGTTCAATAACAGCATGGACCATCGCAGCATTGCGAAGTAAAGCTCGCATCTCATCTTGCCATGGGTCTGACTAAATGTGCCGCCGGATCCTTTTTCATTGTACCGATGTCAGAGCTCTTCTAGTTGGTAATGGCAACCTTTTAGATAACAGGTGTCATGTATGAAGGCCTTTTAGGGCCAGGGCTATCTATTGTTACACATGCGAGTGACTCAGTGGTGGAGGAGGGGGGCCTGGATGCAGCAAGGCCAGATAAAAGCCACTGGGTGGGGGTTATGGGTGCCCGTCTATCATAATGGTTTCTTGGATATGTAGTCTTTTGACTAGAGGTCGGGGGGGTCATGGGAGAAAAAGAGGGGGAGAAAAGGTAGAAACCCAAACCTCAAATCTCTCAGATTTCGACAAAAAAAACCCCAAAAAACCCCCCCACAATCACAAATCACAACCGAGAAAAGACACAAGACCTAGATTTGTTGCATTTTGCTCTTTTCCATTATGAACATATTTCGATTAATCATACAGCCCTCGTCACAACATGCACTTTTGTGTTTGGTACTGACCTTTTCTGCATTGCATTAATGTGAAAAAGTCACATCCAAAACATGCATTAGTGGTTGATTAGAAAAAAATTATTGCTACTGCTGGTTAGAATTGAGGCGTGCTGCGAAAAACAATAATAAAAAGTATAAGATGAAAAGATTTTTTTAAATCCATGCAAAAAATAAAGAAAGTGAATGGACCAATAAAAAAAGAGCCCCTGCTGCCACCACGGAGGCTCAATGGAAACAGTGGAAGCAATTGGACTGTAATGGTTAACAGAAGGTCAAGCCCTGTACGATTTGAGCAGCAGCATTAAAAAGGTTTCGACAATCCTTCATGTTCCTTCCTCTAGAGTCACATCACAACAATACATACATTTCACAAGGAAATGATCAAGGTGCCCCTTATGAGAAACATACAGGCTCACCTATATTCAGTCATCATTCATCTCTGTAATTTCCATTCAAATGAAAGCGCAGGATCATATTTGTGATGCTAATCCTGCGGACGTCTGTCTCGGCGCTGTGTGTGCGGCAGGTACAATGTGTTGCTCTGTATTCTGCACACATGTTCAATCAGGACGGGGGGCTTTGTGGATTCTAATCTCACACTTTGTGATCTCCAGATATCCGGGAGGAGAGGCTTGTGCACTGGAATGTGAGGCGAGTGTTTGTCCCGATGTGACGAGAGGTTCAGCGGGAGATTTACATTTTTCTATTAGCGGAGACAACAGTGGGACGTGACTCGGCAGAATACGATTAACGGAGCCCGGTCACGACTGTAATTTGGGAGGCTTGTGGAAAAAAAGGCTCATTTGCTTCACTGAATGTAGATTTTATTCGGCAGGAGGTTTTACAAGAGGTCACCGACTTGTTTACCAGAACGGGGAATCAAAGCTACACTCTCAGATTTATGCCCAGGGAAATAAGAAACTTGAACATTTAAAGCAGCTACAAGGAGCTTTGCTTTTTTTGTTGATTCTGGCAACCGCTGTGAACAAAAGCTATAAGATCAAACTCCTGGCAAGATCTTGATCTAGTTAGTGCATGCATATGCTTTAATGGCTGGTGAAAAGAAAGACACAAGCTGATGTATCTATTTGGGGCTTGACAACTATATGACGTTGATGAAATAATGTTAAATTTGTGCTAGGAAAGTTTATAGACCCAGTTACTCGGTTGCTTGGTAATAGTAATATTGTTTAAGGTCATGTAGACTAATCATTTAAAAAAAATAATACATCTATAAAGCTTGCAGAAAGGTATAGAATAAATGTATCTTTTTGTCTTCAAAACATTATTGTGACTTTGAATTGATCATTTTTTAATATTTGTCTGGTCCAAAATGATTGTTCTGTTTATCTCTGCGTGAGAATTCTGACAGTTGGTTCCAGCTTCTTACCAACCATTAGTATAATGCTACGCTGTTGGTATCAACCATCAGCTATTAACAGTCTTTATAGCTGCCAGTTTGCGAAAAAAAATGGCTGATTTCTACACTATGCACCCAGCTTAGCAAGCTAGAATTAGCAATGTTAACATTAGCTAGTGTTAATGTTGGCTAGCTGGCATTAGCATTTCAACATTTGCTAGGCAGCGTTAGTTGTTAGTGTTATCGTTTGCTAGCTTGCATTAGCATATCAACATCTGTTCAGCAGGGTTGGCCATGTTAACATTTGCTAGCAACATTAGCTAGTGCAACAAACCGGCAAACCAACTGAGGGTGCGGAGGATTTAAACAACAGTGTTGTTATGACGAGAATGCAATGGAACTAGTGTAGCTACAATGTTGCTGAATGTTACCAATAACACATTCAAACTAAATGTAAAGATCTGAACATTCCCTATGAATACAGAATGCGAGTCTCAGACTAGGAGACTCCTCAAACATCCTCAGCACTCCAGCATCAGAACGAACTTTAATTTTAGGGATGATCTTATTTGTTTACATAGGTCACACTGAGGCATCAGCATTCAGTTGAGGCTGTTTCATAGCCAACTGAAATCTCCTTGTAGAATGTTTAAGTGTCAGTATGATAATGATTACGGTTTCATCCCATGTAGAAAAAGTAAAGGGACTTGAGGAACTTAACTGTCTGATTCTAATGTTGAGTTATAAAACAATGTGGATGTCAAAAACAGCCTGAAACATGAGTTATCTGGTGCATTGTGTCATTTCCCCTGAAGAGGCAGCTCATCACCACTGTGCCACCGTGAAAGTGCGTAAACAAGGCTGACAAGACTGTGTCCTCCACTCCCACAATTCTGTGTGTTTTGGGGGCTTATATATAATGTCCGTTAAGACAAAGTCATCTGACTCCATGTCCTCACTGAATCTTCTCAACCTTGTGTGATAGGTGTAGAGACACTCGGTCATTCTCTTTGCTCGTTTTTAATCCACATCCACATCCAGGTTGATCTCGGTGCTCAGGTTGAGGTAGAAGAAGGCGTAGACGCAGAGGACGAAGAAGAGGATCGCCGTGATGACCAGGAACGCATCCTGAGAAGAAAATAAAAAAAAGAGGTTTTAAATGAAAGAATAAACAACTATTTATACATCTGTCTGATCCCTTGTCTGTTTTCACGCACAGGAGCAGCTCTACTTTGTTTGAATGTTTTTGCAAGGCTGTGTAATTATTGTGCTTACTTATCAGAGCTGTAACGTCTATATCTGCCAAGTCCCTAATGTCTTTCTTTTCATCTAAATTCGCTGCATTCCTAATGGACTTCATACCAACCTGACTTTGCATGGAAGAGCATACTGTTTATTGGCTTGTTTTGAAAAGTAAAAACAATATAAAATATTTAAACAGCAGTTCGTGAATGTGCTTTAAAAGACTAATGTAATTATAGCACTGTCAATCATCACACTTTCATATCAGCCGTTTATGTAAAAACCTGTTTTTATTCAAAGATGTAAACCGTTCAAATAAAATTAAGACTGGTCCGCACCACTGCAGGAATACCAAACACTTTCTTTTGACGCGGCTTGTCCTTGAGGGTACATCTTTCAGTTGCATCGGTTTACAGTGGCTTATTTTTATTAGCGCTATTCGGCACTTTGATTCTTTAATTGCTGCACTGAGACCAATCAACCCTTCTTTAATCAAATCCTAACAATATAATAGATTGTACATTTGACATGAAACAAACTAAATTAAATATATCAATTTACCATTAACTGGTCGATGGCCCGATATTAAAGTTATGTATCAGTTGACGGAAGCTTTGGTGCTAATTCTGCAGAGCGTCTCTCAACTCTCGTAAAAGGATAAAGGTCAACGTGAGATTCTTGCGAGAGCAACGTTAGTGTATCCGAGGGAAAAACCGCAACAAGTCTGACAATTCCGACACTGTTTACAGTGCACAAGCTAAGTTTGGGAAAGATTTGGATTTTATAAGGAGGGACATTTTGGACAAAAGTCTGGCCATATGTAAGGTCTGTAGAACAGCCATTAAGTACAGCGCTAGCACGACCGATCTGAAAACTCACCTGGTGAGACGGCATGGAGAAAACTACGCGGGCAACGAGGGGTCTGTCGATGCTAACGTTAGTAACGTTACAGCTAGCACAAGCAAGACAACGACTATTAAAGACTTTTTCGAGCCACAATTTAGCCACAACTCGGCAAGGTCCAGGGTAATCACAGCATCTATAGCCTGTTTTATTGCGAAGGACTTACCTCCTTACAGTGTTGTTAAGCGTGATGGCTTTCAAGACATGGTAAGGTAAGAAATGAGACTTTTGTTGAATTGCTTATTTTAATTTATAATGGAGAATTAATATCTACCTTAAACAAATGTGAAGAACTGTATCAGACTGCATCGTATCGTATTGAATTGCGTTGCACCAAATCGCTCCTTATTTAAAATCATCCCTGAATCGTATCGTAGCCCACGTACCTTGATGCGTATTGAATCGTCTCATGAGGGAGATGCACACCGCTAGTTTTTTCAAATCTGTGACAGCCAATCACATCCATTTAAGGAATTAATCATTTGACGCAGTGAGGTCAGCTACTGAAAACACTACACCTTGTAGACACATTAGTCCCCGGCCCACCAGGGGGCGATCAGTATGTTTTGGCTCCATTCCAGACGAGCTGTCATCTGTTAACTCAGTTTATCTATCTTTATAAACATACATCAATAGCTCCACCTATTTGCCCAGTTTTGGGATTAGCCAAGATGGAGACCAAACTGACCCTCACAATGGATCTTCAGAGACCACATCAAAAAAAAAAAAAAAGTGTAAAAAAAAAAAGGAAAAAGAAAAAGTACAGTCTTTCAATTTCAGAAAGCAACCACTGAGTGACCACAGCATTATAATCTATCTGCCATCCATCTCCACAGTTCTGCTGCCATTACCCCTGAAAAGTTAAACTTTCTTCAACAAAATGACCTATTTTTTTTTTTCTTTTTTAGATTGTCTATTGGTTAATTGTCAAACAAATTGAGGCTTTCCAGAGGAGTGGCATTCAACTTGAAAATGGGAATTTGGAGCGCTCGTTCATTATGTGGCGCTCACTCGATTACAATCTTCATCAGCTGGAGTTTCATTAGGGCCACTCAGAGTATTGAACAATGCCAGTTATTCTTTATCAAGAGAACTCATTAGCAGCAAACTTTCTAATCAACACTTGGAGGGCTTGGAGGGCTTTAAAAGAGAGCCGAGCACAGTCTGATTGGGGGTTATTCAAAAAGAAATATTTGATTTGAGCATGGAAAATAGTTTTTTTTTTAACATCCAAACTGGGCCACAACAACAGAGGTGACACGACTGAAGAGGATTCAAAAAACATCCGACTTTCATCCGACACAAACGCCTTATAACATGTGATTCCAATTTTTTGCGGATATTTATAATCTTATTCATCTATTTGCAGATTCTTTAAGGCACTTGGTGGAAAAACTATGCAAAGCATTTCAATTTAATCAGCCTTAAATGTCCCATTATGCAACATATTTTCCTGAGTGACACGCTGAGGTGATTCAAGGCTACGCTGAAAGGAAATGACAAACAGGAAAGCAGTAAACGGAGAGTACCTTGACAGATATTGAAAAACGGATGCAGAAAAAAAAAATATGAATGACAATTTGAGGAAACATCAGTTCAGTAATTGCAATACGTAGCGTAGCACACACAAAGACGGACTGTGAATTCAACCCACCGGCCAAACCGAGGAGAGAAAAGACGGAAATGAAAAACAAGAGCGAGAACGAGAGCGAAAACAAGTGAGAGATAAGGCTCGGCACAAACGAGGAGTGGTGGGGGGGCTAATAATAATTCCTCTCTGACGGATGGGGTGGGGGTGGAAGAGGAGCGGGGGGTGGAAGAGGAGCGGGGGGTGGTGGGTGGGTGGGGGGGGGTTGACAATTAAAAGGCGTCACAGCATCCACAGCTATCTGTGTACACGTTGTAGTGCCTAGTCATCAGCGGCATTGGTCTTCATTAGCCTCAGCCCACATTTATCTACATCCCGGCAGCCTCCAAACAGCTTTAAGTCCTTGCTTAATTGGAAAACTTTTAAATTTCATGCACTTTAGTTTCATATATTAACCGCCAGGCTCCCACCGCTTGATTTACTTTTCTATTTTGCCTGGGCCTCTGAGAAAAGAGAACTGTTATCAAATCACGGTGGCTTGATTGTTTTCTGCTTTTTTTTTTTCTCCCTGTGTTCTCTCGAAGCTTTGAAAAACATGACAGAGAGAAGCGTTTGTAATTCTGCCGACAACATCGCAAAGAAAAAAATAAATAAATCATGCCTCTGACGAAGGTAAGCATTTCGTCGAATTGCCGCTGAAACAAAAGAAATCCAGGCTTTTAGTGTTGTTTTTTTCCCCCCCCTTTTCTTTGCTTCAGGTTTCAGAGAGAAATAGAACAGCTGGTTACAGTGACTTGTCTATGAAAACAAGCTGGAGGGGTTTTGGTGAAAACACTGGAGTTTACGAAGCACCTGCACTTGATTGAGATCATTGTTTTCGAGGAGAGTGGCCTACTGCGTTGACTCTTGTCTCGTCTCGCAAAGCACATTTGTGTGCGCCCACACACACACACACGCGTGCGCGCACACACACACACGCACAGCCTCTTTGCCCACATTCTGATGGAGACCCCTGGATGGGGCCCAAGCACATCATCATCTTCATCATGTGGCTCTCTCAGCACCAGCGGCAGCTGCAGCACACTCGGCATGCTGGGAGCTGGGTCCCTGTCACCCTGGCGACAAGCCACAGCTCAGCAGACGTCTCCTCATCTGGTCCTTTTATTCTCCTCCTGGGTTTGTTTGTGAGTGTGTGTGTGTGTCTGTGCATCAGTCTGTGTGTGCCCGCGTGCTAAGCAAGACACATGCGGTGTGTTTGTGGCTGTGTATGGGTGGCAGACAGACACCAGCTACTAACAACTGTTGGTGCATTTGGGCTGCGGTTTGGTAAGCAAGTCTCATCTGTGCAAGACACAGCGACAGATAACCAGCCATTAGGCCATGTATCTCGACTGGCTGAATAAAAGCGTTTTATTAATTTGCATAGTGGTTGTAAAAGGTGACTTTCCACCTTGTTATCGTAACACTTTCCTGTCCAGGAATCAGCGGCGGACGCAATTTGTATCTTTCATACTTTTAAACTCATCCATTGAACTCCTTCAAGAGCTGCAATCAATTGTTTTTTATAACTCATTTTTTTCTTATTTTACCTGATAAATCGCCTCATGATGTCTCTGCTAGAAAATGCTGATTTGTTTATTTTGTCCAACCGGTGGTCAAAAACAGAAAGATGTTCAAGCTGAAGCAACATGGTGTAGCACTCCAGAGAAAGCTAGTTGATTATTGAGTTTCATTCCAAGATGCTGGATTAATGGTTCGGGTCCAAAGCCAAAGACCCAATTTGGTGTTCGATTTTGATTGGTATTTGATGATCTGGGCATGAGACTGGCGTACCCCGCCAATAAATCAATGTTAGCTTGGACTGGCTCCAGCTGCCCTGCAGAGGATAAATGGGTGCAGATGATGGACGGATGGACGGATGATAGCTCAACAATCAGCTATTTTTCTGCAGAAAGTTACAGTGTTGCCTTAAATGCTTTCCTTACATGTAAGAATATGGCAACAGCCCATGCTTGCTATATTTGCATAAAAAACATTGTTTTATGTGTCTTTCAGTCCAATCAGATAATTGACCCTTATGATCAACTCAGCACCAATCTTTAAATTGTGACAGCCTGAAGTCAAACAAATATACCTTTCACAAATCTACATCTGACCTTTACACACTTTTGGGGGACTGAAACATCTCCGGGAATACAAAAGAGTCATACCAGTACTGATCACAGTGCATTGAGTTATCTGTTTCTATCTGTCGAAGCTCCTAACCAAGGTGAAACTGTGGATGAGCATCATAAACCACATGGCCCGCATATATAAAACATTAAGCGTGTCTGCTACAGTCAGAGGCTGCGAGCAGCTTCGTTACTGAAGTGATATTTATATCAACATACTGTATATATCTTGCTGCTAAATAGAAGAAATTGTGTGGAATCATATTTTTTTTTTTCTTTTTTTTAAATGTCTCTGGGTCCATGCAACGACGACAATGAAAAATGTAAACACTACATACATTCACAAACGACAGCTGGAAGATACCCAGACTCATTATCTGTAGCCTCCATCCTCTGCCAATTCCATAAGCAATCTTTTCCCAATTTTCCAGGCTCAGCAGCTAAATAAGACCGAGGGAAAACAGTGCAGAACTGAACAGAAGGCTAGTGTGCCAATTAGACAAGGCAGCAGGCTTCTTTCCTGTGCTGAGAGCTAGTGTGCTGGAGCTTCTTCGAAGGCGCCTCTTCTTCTTCTTCTTCTTCTTCTGTGGGCAAGCTAAGGAAAGACTGCAGCCGAACTTCCTGCCAGTCTCTTCATCTCTGCTGTCGTGACTCCACGCCATCCAGACTCTGAAGTAGCTGGAAAGGAAACATGTCCTGCATGCATTCAGGTGGCAAGAAGCTACTCCATGACTCAATGTGCGTATAGAAGCAGGCACGGGTACAACAAGTAGCTGGTTTCTGCCACTTCTGAGGTCAACTTTTGTGCTGCCTGACGACTGATCGCTGTTGTGGGAACAGAAGTTCTCCCTCTCTCTCTCTCTCTCTCTGTCTCTCTCTCTGAGTCTCTCCATCCTTTCCTCTGCCAACTTACCCAGACTGCCCTGCTACTAGGACAGCCCCAAGACAGCCTGCCCTGGCAGCTGCCAGATTCTCTGTGCCCGCATGTCTGCTGGCCCTTCTGAGATGCCAGCTGCATCTGAGAGCAGCATCTCAACCAGGGATGTGTTAAGAGAGGGAGAGGAGGGGGAGAAAGACAGGGAGAGAAGAGAAGAGAAGAGAAGAGAAGAGAAGAGAAGAGAAGAGAAGAGAAGAGAAGAGAAGAGAAGAGAACTGTCAGCTGACGGTTCAGAGACAGATAGGAGGGCTTTCTACCGTCATCACAGCGCTGTGTAAAAAATCACAACTTCATACAACGCTAAAAGAACTCGACAGGAAAGCAAGCGTGACCAAATATCCATTACATTTGGGCTGAATTTCAATCGAACTCGGGGGGCCAAAGGGTCTCAGTCAGTTTAATATGCTCGTCCCAGAGGTATTTTTAATCCGACCTCTGAAAATTCCCCTCGTCTTGGGCGTGAAAAAGCCTGAATTATTCATAAGCAATATCAATATTTCAAGATATGGACTAATCTAATTGGATTAAAGACGTGCTTAATGAGGCCTTGCGTGTCTAAGAGATGCATATTTTAAAACCTGACCATTTCACCCAGTGTTTAATCCTCGCTGTGATTTGTTCATCTCTGTGTACCGCGCGCCAACCGAAGCTTAATGAGGAAGTGAAGCCTTTTGGCGTTCGATGCACCGCAAAACACAACCAATTTTTCTACGCCACAAAGAAAAACAAACACTTGGGGGAGAAAAAAAAGCATTGAAGATTTCCTACAGCTGATTTACATTTTTTTGAAACAGCTATAAGAACCCCCGTGAGCCCGATTTCATCTGATGGTATTTGCAGTTTCGAAAGGAGGATTTAAAAACCTATGACAGCAGATTCACGGGCTATTTCATTGGCAAGGGGCTTCCTCTGTAATATGGAGGAACCTTGGAATTGTAAAAACTGTTTATTGGTAAGCCGACTGACTGAGGCAGAGCATAAACAGGGATGCCACGTTGGCCAGAGTGATAAATGTAGAGTCATCCATCTTTGCCTGCAGAGCGGCTCCTAATCGCCGCAGTGTGACAACGCAACGGAGAGAGATGCACTTTTCCATCCTCGCGACACCCTCACCTCCCTTTGCTTTCGCCACCAACGCTATCTTATCACTTCATTTTCCTTTTCTTTCTCTGCTCGTGCCCTCCTCCACCGTCTGTCCTTGTCCCTCCCCGTTGCTCCTTTACCATTGAAAAGATTCGCAAAAACCTTGAGTTTCAACCCTTCCAGGAATTCACTGTGTGTTAAAAAGACGTGTTATATCTTTCTTTTTAGAATAAGAGGAGTCTCCCGTGCCTTCCTTAACCAAACGATACTTTTCAACACTTCCATGGATCCTCAAAAGGACACATCATTTCACCTAGATAGATACTGTTGCGTTCCCGAAAGGCCCAACAGCAAGTTGTAAGGGAGCTGAGAGTCTGGGATATGAAAAGTGATCTTGTGAGGCACGCTCTCGAATAGGCAGGCAGACAGACAGACAAATGGAAAGAAGATGGTTGGCAGGCAGACAGACGAGCGGAATCGCAGATGGGCCAAGGCAAGACAGGCAAGCGGAAAGATACAGAAGAGACGGGGGAGTCCAGGACAGTCTCACCCTGAATCCAGTGGAATTCTTCTTCGCTTCAGCTTTCAGCCGCGTGGCCTTTAAGACCGACTTTGTCTTCTTGTAGTCCTGCTTACCTGCAAGAGAGGAAACAATCGAGGCATTCAAATCAAACTGAAGACAGGCTTCATTTATTGTTTCCAGGCATGCAGAGACCACCTCGCCAAGAAGCAGTCACTCACCTAGACCTAGAGGAAACTGATTTTTTTTTTTTGTCTCAAATTTTACACAAACTGAGACACAGCCAAGGCAAGCTGTTTCCCTGTTTCCAGTCTTAATCCCAAGCTAAGATAGCCAAACCCTGGCTGTAGCTCAAAAATGGACAGACATGAGAAGTATTGATCTTCGTATCTAACTCCCGAAATGACGAAAAAACGGAAAAAACTGCAGTTCAGTCCTACAATAGCAGTCCCACATTTACTGGAAATAATCAACCAAATAACGAGCAGAGAAATGAATAAAACCAGGCCTTAATGTAGCGTGGAAATATCACCATTTCTACATACGTCTAAAATACTAGGAATATTTTCAGGCCTGGGCTGCAGACAGTTCACCTGTGCTTGTTTGGCTTCCCATGGGCTCGACTCTCGAGGGCGAGTCCTGTGGGCGCACTGGCCACCTGGCAAAGCACGCGTGTGTTTGTGTGCGCACGCTTGTGTGTGTGTGTTTGCATGAGCGTGCTTCACATGAGGCAGAGCCGGCTGTCTTGGTCTAATTAGAAACAACACACTGCAGGAAAAGGAACTTTTTTTCTAACAATAGGGTGGAAAGGCAACAGCTTGCCGAACAGTGTGCGTGTTTGTGTGCGTGGCCTTGTGCTTCCATATTCGTGAGAACCAATTTATACCCTCGGTTTGTGGACATATTCGCGAGTCCTTAAAGGATGTAAATTTTGAAATTTAGCTCAGGGTTACAGTTGAGAGCTGAGGTCGGGCATGAAGGTCAGATGGTTAACATTTGAATTACTGGCTGGGGAATAAATGGATGGTCCTCATAAGGAGAGGTTACAATAGAGGAATATGTGTGTGTGTGTTTGTGTGTGTGTGTGTTAGACTGAGCACCCCCGAGTCAGATCAGAGACTTTCTCAAAGTCGGTGTTGTGGTGTGTGAAGGCCGCTCGGAGTTTTTACACCCAACCAATTAAGCCTCATTAAACACCAAAAAGAGGGAAGAAGAGAGTGAGGATGGAGAGGACGAAAAATGTCCACATCCAGCTGGACTGGTTATGGGAGGAAAAAATAGCGTAAGAAAAAAAAGAGCTTGTGAGAATGGAGGGGTAAACAAACAGACAGAGCTGCATGCCACTAAGTGAGTATTTCTCTTGAGGTAAGTATTTCTCCTCTTCAGGGGCAGCCATGACTGCGAGACGAGCTCCATCCACTTGTTTTTCTCCATCCTTCCTAGTATCAGACTCCTCTTTCACCTCCCTCTGACTCGGTGCAGGGCTCATAAAAAATTGGGAGCGCGTTGCCAGTAGCAGACAGGGAAACTAGTGGGAATTCATTAAGAAGGCCACTGGATGTCTCCTCCACTTGTCAGAGAGTAAAGGGGGAGAGAAATTTGATTGGGGGGGGGGTGCAACTCAGACTGCTCGCCATTCATGGCAAATTGTGTAGGGCCTCTCAGACAACAAATGGCCAGCTGTGATAATGTCAGACTGCAGGAATCACAAGCTAAGCTGAAAAGGAAAGGAAAATCACCGTCTAGTGGTCGTATCCCTCCGTGCACCGGTCAAATGGCTGCTCCTAAACGACTGTGTCGAATGATAGGCAGAGCATTTTTTTGAAGAATATTTTAGTAAAGTTGACCTTTAATCTAATTAGTTCATTCCCGAGTCCAAGTGGATATTTGTGCCAAACGTGAAGATATTCCCTTAAGGTCTTCCTGAGATACTGTGTCTGCAGACAGATGGACGGACAACCCGAAAACACGAGAATCAGATGCCATGAGGTCACGGTGACCTAGACCTTACACCGCCGGAATCTAATCAGTTCATCTGTGAGTCCAAATGGGTGCTTGCACCAAATTAGAAGAAAATCCTTTGACGCATTTTTTGAGATATGCAATATATGCAACATGTTTATGCTTCTGGTAATAATATTCACAGGTTTCAGAAATGCCATCAAAGTCATCATTTAAGATGGTAGCCATATGAAATCCATAATCTGAAATTAATATATGTCACAACAGACGTGACCAGACGCCATCTTGGCTCCCTCTCCCAGCTTTGGTGAGAAGGCAGACAATGGAAGTAAAATCATGTGGGTTTTTTTGCTTTTTTTTTTTGGATTATGGATCACTACAAATAGATTACATTTTGAAAGTATCAGATAGTCACATAGAAAAAAAGAAATATAGAAATAAAAAGTTTTGCTTTTAAAATGTTAAGTTGAAGCACACGGGCTCTACTTTCTGTTTTGATTCCACCTGCTTTGTCTGGCTACCCGTGTCCTCAAGGCAGCTTTTTCTGCAGCGGAGTGGCCAAGGATACTCAAAGACAGAACAATATCAGAAGTTAAGCAAGCTGGGGTTTAAATTTCAAAAGGCTGCATTTTATTTTCCACCGTTTGCAAAATCCCCCACAACGTGCTTCCAAAACACACCTGTGCTGTTTGGGTTTTTTTTTTTCCTTCCTCATTCATGGTGCTAAACTTCGTAACCCAGTAAACCCATATCCATCTGCTTACAATCAATACTTAACTGGAGCAAAACCAGAATAATTACACTTGGTGGGAGAATGAATAGTTGCTACTGAGGAGAAGTGCCAGAGAATCCCTTCAGGCTGTGCGAGATATTGTAATGTAGTTGTACTACAGCGGCGCACATCTAAAAAGGGCCTCATGTTGTCCTTCTCCTGTGGTTTGTTTGCGTAAGTCTGGCCGCGCACACATGCACGCGTATGATATTGCACCGGGGGTTTATGAGCGCTCCTATTTGTCATCACTGCTCCCCCCCCGCTGCACCGGCACCGTAGCTGCTTTCAGTCGCCAATTATCTACCTGCGCTGGGCTCCACGCTGTCCTCCCATCCCTCCCCGCTTCTGCCTGACACGCTGAAAAGGCGTCACTGTCCCCCTGTACAGCAACGACAATGTCGTGTCTCGGAGGAACATTAGCCCTTGTAAGGCGGCCCAGAGTGCCTGCTGAGAGGCTTCCCTGAGTGTGCCTTTCATTGAAGTCATCACTGATTTCATGTCACGATGACAAGAGAGAGGTGAAAGTGGCCCTGTCTCCACCCCCCCACACCACCGACTGTACATTCCCCTAGATGTGTGTGGCGTCGCCTTTACCTCGCTCATTCGTCGTTGTATTTACCTATAAATGGTTTCTGATTAAGACCGGGGAGGAATTACTTTTTTTTTTTTTTCCTCCTTGAGCTATTGTTCTGCTTAGCATAACGAGGCAGGTAGGGGGTATTAGCTAAAATTAACCACATGTGATTGAGCACTCAAGGGGAGGAGGGGCGGAAAGGTATGCGATTTGTGTGCCACACAAATTGTCCATTAAGGTGAGGCGAGAAGAGGGGCAGACATCCAAGAGTATGGCAGTTTGTCGGCGTGAAAAGAAACATCAGCAGCAGGAAGGCGAGCAAAAAAAAAAATCTTGTTTATTCCTGTGTGGTACATACACATACATACTACATCAGTGCCATCTTTACCAGACACCTGAAATATCAGTAACAATGAAGTCTACATCAAGATATAACTGCAGAAGTGGAAACACGCCAAAGTGAAGAGACACCGTGGGTGATACAATATCTTAAAATCAGACATTAATAACGAGAATGCAGTACAGGCCAAGTGCTTCAGGCAGAAGAAACAGATGATGAAGTCAAGAGTATCGCTGTTATGGATCAACTAGTTTCTCTGCTAACTACCGATTTTTGCCTGAATGCTTTAACGCGTTCTTTCAGCGACAGTGGAACAGATGCTGGAAACAGAGCGATGACATTCACTTGCCCTTATGAAATACTTACTGTTGTCATAGCCATCTGATTCTTGTTTGCAGTCTGTGTCGTGTTGCACACAGGAAATATTTTGTCAAATTTTCAGTTTTAAGAAAATGTGCATGTACAGTCTCAGAAAATAAAATAAAATGTTAGCACTTTAAAATGAGGCAAAGGGTAGTGAAGCGAAAGGAGCAACCATGATAAGTACAGTAGAGCGAATACCTCCGCCAAAGCCCAACAATCCCCTTTAATTCAACCGAGCATAATCCAATATCAGACGCAATAACCCTGTATCACTCTAAATCTTAAACCACCCATAACTCCTAACCCTTATGTGAGCTCACCAGATCTAGGGTCCACATCTCATCATAAACTCACTCATAGAAAGCAGCCACCTAAAGATACCTGATGTTTTTTTTCCCCATCAATATCAAGCGTTATTGTCCTGCATTACTGTGTTAAACTGCACATAGATTGTAGTATCCCTTTTCGCTTGGTTGAATTCCTGACTGGCTTGAAAGTATCTTTGACAGTATCAGCCATCACCGCTCTTGTGCGAAGTCACGATTCTTGCACAGAGTGCTGCGTCTATCCGGGGTGGGGATACCAATCCAAGCAATTTATTCAACTGACAGTCGGCTGCCTTAGCAATCTATTATCCGGTGATCATTTAAGGCAACGTTGTGTTACATTTCAGCCTTGAATTCACGGCGTCTAAACCATTGGGATGGTACAGTGTCTTGTAATAGGGTGAGTGATATCTCTGTCCAAGCCTTTCCGCCCCTCTATTACTTGTTTCTGCACTACGTAACTTCAGTAAGAGGGAAAGATCACATCGATGTAAAATCAGAGTGGGCAACATTAGGAGTTGAAAGAACAGATGCCTTAACCCTAACACCAAGTTACTTGAACGATAAACTAAATAACAAAATAATGACTATAAATTGTAACCTTACATAATCCAGCCCACATTGAGGCTATAATGAGATTGAAATACTGAGAAAAAATAGCAAAAAAGGTAATGCTACAAATCTATACAAGTTTAGATTTTCTTTATTTATTTCTCAAATGACAAATTAATTGTGTTTCAATCAAATACATCTTCACGTACCAGTATTGGATAAGTTGTAACAGGAGAGCTAATGATGTATTTTTCCCCATTTTGTACATTCTTAATTGCAACTGCTTAATGCTGATTAATTATCAATAATTGACAGCCCTAATCTGGGGTAAAAGAAGCAACCTCATGATACTAAGTTTTACACAGCGGTTTACATCATTTGAACTTCAGTCACGCATCACATAGAAAGACTGCTGCTTCATCGTTTTAACTGGAAATATGTGTTACTTTCGCTAATAAAGGAAGAGCCAAACCAACAGTAATGCATTTCACCCGCTTTGGCGTTAGCAGGTTCTCAAGTTGCTGCCTTCATGTTCGCATCCCTGTCGATGTCTCCATATGTCAATTTATTTCGCAAATCCAAAGTCGGCTAGTGCAAAAATTGATTGTTCCTCAAAGCAGCATTACCAATCCAGTTATACCACAGTTATACCATACCAAATACTATACACGTTTGTCTACATAAATTCCAGCCAGAGTTAAAAAGTATAAAATGCTGCAGCACAGTCATGAACAGTCATGCACCCTGCATATGCACTACATGCAGAGTGATGGGGTGATTTGGACAGACGGGCAGACAGACCACCGCCCAGTACTCTCTCAGAGCGCTGGGACAATTCAGGCAAAAAACACTGACAGCGTGTCTGACAGTTCCTCGTACTTTGCTTTGCTTCCGTGTGTCTATGTGGCGCGGCAGCCAAACAGTCAGTGACCGCATGGTGCGGATCGCTGCAATCTGCCAGGACGCATGGTAGTGGAACTGCAGGCCTGATGCCAGACACATGGGAGATATTTATGACCTGTCCCTTGCATGATGTGAGTCAAGGAGAGGGGAGGTAGAATAAAAAATAAAACTCCATAATATACTGACAAGTGGGAAACAAGTATACGTTAAAGATATAGCCTACATATTGATGTGAGCGAAATGTTTGCCTACATATTAATTTCTCATATTTATTCTTTTCATCTTTCATATCAGCCTTCTACAGCCAATAATTTCCAATTTTCCCGTCTGCACATTCAATTTCAGGTGTCTTTATCCGAGTAGACAACTGCAATAGCAATCATTACTTGAACAGAGTGACCACATGCACTTCGACTATGGCCTGAGGGCAGCTTGGCACAGTCAATTATAACAGGCTTAATAATGGTATTTAAAGAGAGTGTCAACAGTGGCCCCTTGACGGCCATCTGACATGACAAAAGCACTCCAGCAGAGTTGATGGTACCGCTCAACCACCAGCCCGGTCTACGGCTTATGTTCCATGAATAAGCCACCCCATTATGATTTCAAATTTCCATGTGTGGCTCGTTCCAGCTCTCAAAAGACCCAGCCCCATGCTATATTCCAAAATTTCTTTTTCCTCTCTGACGTCCCCCCCCCCACCCTCTGGTTTCCACCTTTTCTGTTAAACAGTGGTTTCCCGGAAATTGCCTGATGGCCATTCTTCTCAAAAAGATGGAAGAATGGTTGAAATTGAGGGGTTGAAAGGAGGCAGAGAGAGCACCTGTGTTACACATTTTTGAATTGATGAGATGTGCCGAGAAAGGAAAACACTAAATGGGAAGGGAAAAAAAGAAAGCTTTTCTGCAGGGGATGTGACAGTGGGAGATGAGCTTGTTATGTCATGCCTGTCTCTCATTTGTTGAACCTACCAGGTTTACACAATAGCTGATGGTTAAGGGATACCTGTGGGCTAAATAATCCCATTCTTCTGTCCAACGGTGAAAATATATACAACCGTCACGCTGCTTTATGAGACCCAAGCCCTTATAGCGTTGTCGAGTAAACAAGACAGAGAAATTGAAAAACAGGCTATCACGTGCCAGAAAAAGAAAAGAATTGCTATTGCTGTCTCAATAACACAGGGTTTTTTTTTTGTTTTTGTTTTCATTTTAGAGAATGAAAATGTTGCTCTCACGAGTCCAGTTACCACAAAAGCAACACCAGGATATTTTAAAATGTGGAATAATCATAGGATGTGAATCACCAGAGGCCAACAAAAGATCATCGACTGAGAGGAAGGGGACAAGAACAATGCCACCGTTGGCATGACAATCTTTGGGGGGGGGGGGGGGGTATTAGTGCAAAATACTTAATATATAGGTATAGCTATTTAGCTAATGAAACAAAGACTAAAACAGGGTGAATGGTTTCTTGAGCATGCCTTGCTATGGCAGACTTCACGTCTTGTCTTCCAATGGCATGATGGTGTTAAATACTGTATCTTCTGACATGCATTTGTGAACTATATCGAAGGAACTCTTCTATATTCTTTACCAGTCACACACTACATGAAGACATTCCATTACCACCGTTTTTTTTCCAAGCGACAAAAGTACGGTGTAGAAAAAAGTCAGCATCTCTAGTCAAGAAAACAACCTCAAGGATAACACATCTAAGGAAGCCGGCAGGGTGTCGGAATCCTGTGAATTACTGTTCACTTTGGACGACTGATCAAAGAAATTGCCAGAATCCTTAGGGTAGGATTGCAAATGAGACACTATAGGCTGCAAGAAATATGCTCAGCCAGCCATCATTGCAGAGAGTTTCTCGGGTCAGGATTTAATTAAATAATGAGTCATTTGGGTTTTCCTCATGCATGTCCAACCTCGTCACTGAACATGTCTCCGCTTCTTGAGTTGGGTGGTTGACAGTCTTGTGACTGGTGGGATGTATTGTTCTCATTCTTGGCCTGAGAATGTATGAAGTCGCCACGTCGTAATCCAAGGAGTCTTGCCAGTTTTATAACACAAGTCTTCTGGGACGTATTGTTCCTGCTCTCCTAATGTATAACAGCAGGTGATCTAAGCAAAAGCATGAATAAGCACGGCAGGGAATTTATATCCCGATAGGGTTACCTGCTGGAGGATGCGTCTTCACTTGATGACGGGCTGAATCAAGTCAATGATATTTAAAAGCAGAGCCCTCGTTAGGTTTGATATTTCTCTGCACAATGCTTGTTGGAAGCTAGCTACCCATTATCATTGATTTTCAGATCTACTACTACTGCTACTGTTCATTCCTGCCTGATCACGAAGCCCAGCTGATGTCAATGCAAGCCGCTTGGATGTGGTCCAGCACCCTGAACGGACTTACGAAAAGGGTCCATCTCGGACTCATCGCGGCAAAAAGTGCCAATGGAAATGCTTTACAAAGTGCCCTGTTAGATTTACAACTTTCATCTCCTGGACTCTGTCACCCACTTCAGTTCATCTTCAGTAGCTGTGATTGTTGTTATCTCTATAAAAAAGAAACTCTTTCTCTCTTTCCTCTCAGTAATTCTTGCCCTTACATTATACACATTCCTAGATATTCTTATAGCAAACTCAAGATCCCTATCGGGCTTTCAGTCAGAGCCTCTCTCAGTTTGGTGCAAAACTCCTCCTTGGATCTTAAAGTGGTTGCTGTTTGTGTCTAATAAACAGCTCAGTCTCATTTCATGTGCGCAACAAGCCACTCCTGGGATTTGAAGGACAAACTTTTAGACTATGAGGAGTACAGAGCTTCCCTTTCTATTCCCTTTCATCAGAAATAGCTGCTTACAATTAACCAGCTTTGCCCTTGGCGACCTCTTGGTATGCTCCACAGGAGGAAAACAAAAACAAAAAGACATGATATAAGCTGTGATCTTCAAGCAACCACAGCTGGCATGCTGAAGGGGACCAAACTTTTGATTGATACCGACCATATTGCCTTAGTTAGGCCTTTGTGATGTAAGGGGCGAGATGGGGAAACAAAATACCGCAGGATTAGAGTGGTATTAAACTTTGACAAAACAGCTTCTGACATTTTATCAAAGGGGGAGCTTTTTAAGCGTGGAATTCACTGTCCGTCAGTGTTGTGATCTCAGATGCTCCTTCTCTAAGTGCAATTACTTCCGCAGCTTGTACTCCGGTTCTAATCCAGTGAGTCTGGTTAAAGTTCTTTCTTCAATCCAGAACAAATTGGAAAAGTTTGGAGGGCTGTGCAAAGAGATTATGCTAATTTTGGCAAAATTGATAAAAAAAAAAAAAAAGTCTTCAAAAGAATTCGGCTGTTTGTGAAACTACCAAAGAGCTGTTCGCTGCAGTATCTTTTGTGATTTATTGAGTGTGACATTAGCTTGTTTCGATGAAAGAACAGAGAGTTGATTACTGTGTTGCAGCAAAATTGCCCACATCAAGCAGTGACTTATGATTTTAGTTGAAACGGAGTTGCACAACAACTTCAAGACCAATCTCAGCTGTCAGAGGGCATCATGAACCAATTTACAGAACTTATTGTTTTAATTGTCAGTTAATATACTGATTTTGATTAAACCATCAATCATTTAGTACACAAAGAGTCCAGCAAATGTATTGTATGTTATGAAACAAAGAAAAGCAATCAGAGAATTTCTTTAGATCTGTTTCCAACTAATGTCAAAATATCAAATCAACTGACAAGAGGCCTCCGCAATATGAGGAAAACCCTCCTCATTGTTGCGCTGGTGATACAACTTGCAGTCAGTGTTGGGTGCGATGTCTTACAAAGTAACACATTACTGCAATCCCATAATATCTGATCCATGAAGTGCACTTTGGGCTGGCTTTTACCACCTTCTCATTTGTGGCGTCACGTTATTCAAGAGCATAAAATATGGACCAAGTGTATGTCCTCCTTGTTAGGAAAGGACTGATATGTGGGTGTGTGCGAGATTTAACGCCATATTCTTAACTGACAATTAGTGAATCACAGACGAGTAATGCAAAAGAAACGAAACAAGTACAGGGAGTAGAGTAACGCATTACTTCTTACATTACTTTTTTGAGTAACTACCCCAACACTGCTTGTGATAAATAAAAACATATGAGGGGCCTATATTAGTTCTTCTCTTTTTTCTACAGTGCTTTAGCTAGCAAAACTCACAGTCACCCCAAAATTGACACCAATTAATCTGAGGGTAGCTGACAGCTAGCTGGGGGCGTCAGTTGATTGGCCGAGTAATGTGAACGTCCAATAGGTCAAACGTTTACATACGAAGTTTGAAAACATGCTGCATGTAGATAAAATGATTTTTCTTATTCATTGTGTTTCAGACATTAATTATTTCTTGCCATATCTATTATATGTGGTGTGTTTAATTGAATTGTTTCATATCACCATTAAATTTAAAATACAATTCATCAGTCGGCACTAACTGACAATACCAAATGTCACTTGGTTTTAGGGGTGCAACTAAGAATTATTGTCACTGTCTACTAATCTGTAGAATATTTTTAACAATTAATAGATGAGTCATTTTGGTCTTTAAAATGTCAGAAAATGGTGAAAAAAATGTCAGCCAGTGTTTCTCGAGGCTCAAGATGATGTCTTTTTTGGGCCTCTTTATCAGTGTCTCGTTTTGTCCCCAACCCAAAGAGAATCTGTTTACTGACTACTGACAAATCGATTAAGGGATAAATCAAGACTCACCAATCTGTTTCCGGTACTGATCGACTGGTAGTCCGGTCGCACTGGCGTCCTTCCTCCCCATTATCCTTCCTATGCCTGAGGAGAAACGGGAAGTAAAGCAGCCTCCTGAGTGAGAGAATTTCACAGCTGGGTCTCAGCGTTCACACCTGATCATTTACTTTAATCAAGCACGGATGCGGCGCCATTCCTGTTACTGTAGCCTGAGATAACGTGTGAAATCTGCAGGAAGGATTCGAGTTAATACACAATCACATATCGGGGAGAGTAGTCGGTTTTGATCAGGCAGATGGTTTATCTTTCACATACATCTGCTAGACATAATTAAATTAATTCTCACCACCTTCCACGTGTGTTATGTTCACAGTATGCGCACTTCCTATCCAGCTCATTTAGTCCAACACCATTTCCCCCCCCACCGTGAGCTCTCTTTGATTAGCCTGACAGCTCGCAGGAATATATAAAGAGCAAGAGCTCGGAATAATACAAATAGTATCCTTAGGCTCAATGTGTAGCTATGCGGGTGTGCTGCTGTGCTTGTGTGACACAATAATTGCCAGTCTATAGCTCTGTGCATTTACATCAAAGCACGCTTGTGTATACGTGGACGTACAGTCAACAGAAATAACTACGCCTGCACAAACTCGCCGTGTATGTGTTTCCTGCGCTCGTTCCGACCTACCCGTTTCCCAGCGAGCACTCTGAATTCCAGACAGGTTCCCTCACAAACACACCACATCAATCAATATTGTAGCCTTTTGTTTAAAATAGTGGAAAAAAAGCGAGTATGAGTCGAGGGGCAGGCCCTGCGCTTTCTGATGATACCGAAGAGATTCTGACCTGCTCTGTGCAGGAAGGATTTGTAAGACATGCACGACACACTTCCACAAAATACTACTCAAAAGCCATCAAGTCCTGCAAGCCTAATGATAACTGTCATATTTTATTACCGATTATCATTTTTTTTATGCACGTTTAAGTGTGACAGGCAGAGAAATGTGCAAGCGGGTGTGCAACAGGGGAGCACGGAGAGGCGAACGGGAAAAAAAAAAAAAAAAAAGCAAAAAAGGCATCTATGTGCATCCTAGAAGAACAGGAGTGGTGAGGAGTCGAGAGGTGCAGCCGGGGGAATAGAGGAAAGAGACTGAATTAGCATGTTCAAGGAGCGTGGCTGGGCTGCTTGTGCTGACTGATACCTTCTCGTGGGAGACCGCTGCCTTGGGAGACCCGAGTTTTTACCTTATACTAAAAACACTGTTTTCAGCTGCATTTTCGAGCGCTGTCGGTGCCGGCAGAGGAGGAGGACGTGTGCGCAGTTATTGTTCTCCAGCGGTTGGAAACCAGAGTCAGCAAATTAAAGGAAGTGAGAGCTGAACAAAAGGAGGGGAGGAAATTGTCCAAATGTAATGTTTACACTTGGACACAGTGGGCTCTCCCATTTGCCGGCTACGTTCTACTGTGCGGCAGCATCGTCATGTTAATCCTAATGGTCCCTGAATTGGGAACACATTCGAAGCCTCCGTCGTCCCCTGTTGTCAGTGCACCATACAAATTTCACAGTTTATTTTGCATGCACCCGAGTGGAGTGTAAAAAAATATTAGCGAGGCGATGGGCACTATTAGAGAAAATATCGAAGCATACTTAGAACGACTGAACAATTGTGTTGGAAAAATCTCCTGCAATTATTTTGACAGATTTTATGATCGCAATGTGACTCACGATTGGTGGGAACAATCGTTCTTTGCATCACAATTTTCGTTTTAGCTGAGAAAATCATTAAAGATCACGATGATGTGACATTTATTGGGGTCTTTATCAAACGCACATTTTCTTACATCTGGAGAACAAGATTTGTAGGTCAGGGCATCTCTGCAGCACCACAGCATTTTGTTGTAACGCCGTTTTGTCAGACGTTCATCAAAAGAGCTTGCAGTTCGATACGATTTCTGCTAATTGTGCAGCCCTAATACTTAGCATTAGAAGCAGTGTTGGTGCTGATAGAATAATCCTTACTTGTCCATTTTTGAAGCTTTCCTGCATTGATGACAAAGCTGATATTACATTCTAGTTATAATCATTACCTCGATTTACTGGAAATGTAAACTAGGCTGAGCAAGACATTTATTTAATGATGGCTTTCAGTGAGAGCTGTTCCCCTAAGAAGAAGAAGGTCAAAGTGCCATCCCTGGTAATAAAAAAAACATAGTAAACTTAAACAATGTGCAGTGCGCAATTTGGTTGATTTAAGCGCTAATGTCTCCTCATTGAGAAGTTTTTTCAAAAGGTTACACTGTTACACATCTGGTATACAGTTTCCTTACAACTTGAATCCAGAAGTTATGCAAACTAATAGACTAACGCTGGGTAAAAAAAACAAACAAAAAACACTCCAGTGCCTGTTTATTAGGTACACCTCACTAAAAGCAATGTAGTCGGGTAGTGTGATGTTACACTGATCCTTTTGTCCAAACAGTTTTGGAGAGACGATGATTCAACTTAAAAGATGTACTTCACTCTTGCTGATATAATCGGGCTGAATAAAATATAACAATTATTTGACAGCTTTAAATAGCAGTGGTGTCCCAAATGAGTTTTTCCGGCCATACCATACAAGGAACTTATAAAAGTTATGTTTATTGTCATGAACTGTAAACATTATATCCAAGCAGAGCTGAAGCGACGGAGCAGAAAATCATTTTGGCATCTTACTTTGTAATTTTTGACACAGAAACATTCATTTGCACCGAGTTCTTTTAATTTTCCTTCATACTGTCCATGAAGTATGAAGTAAAATTCATACTTTTACTATCTAAAGTGGCTTTACATTGTGTCCAACATGTAAAGCTACTGAAAGTACTAGCACTTTCACTTTAAATGCATCCTGGTGCAGGGTCTGCTGGCTGCTGCCTGCAAACACAATATGCGTGGAAAGCATTCCGAAGAAGGATGGAAAAAAGCGGTGACACTCGGAAACATCCTGAACTCAGCGAAATGAGAAGAGAAGAAAAGAAAAGAGAAGAAAAGGCAGAGGGCAGGGTCTCTGCAGAAACAGACACATTTTCTCATGGGTCTTGAGTGATGATGCAGAGGGATTCTTTTAGCATGAATCCTGTATAGTATACCTTAAAAGGAAAATATCTCAATACTTCTCCCACTGAATTGAGTACAAGTATGTGCAACCTTTAAAAAACAGCTTTTATGGTAGGGGTTCCTGGAAGTAACCAGGATAGACTTCCACCCATTAGCACTGTAGACCACCACGTCTCACTGGTGTCCTGCATTTAGTGTTTTTCTCTCTAGTCCCGAACGTGGAGAAGAAAGTCTTGGTGCTTGCAGACTTATTGCACAGAGCTCCTGTGTTAGCTTTAAGAAAGGAGGTGGAATTGCCTCCATGCAGCCTTCATTCAAACACACGAACATACTCACTTACTGTAACGTTACTTGTCTACCGTGAGGACACGTCGCTCATTAGAGGTGTCCCTGCATAACACGACGCCTGGGCCGCTGTACGTGGACACGAGGACGACCGAGTTGACAGATTTATTGTACTTTGGTCCAGAATTCCTCCAGGATGCCAACACACCACTTCTCCAATGTCGACTTCCTGGTTTTCCGCGTCAATAATGAGCAGGGGGGGGAGCCTCGTCCTCCAATCAGATACGGCCATTTGTCGAGTTCGCCAATAGCGCGAGCGCGGGGGCGGGACTTTAAGACAATAACAGCGGAGGAGCATGTGACGAGGACACGCCCACCCCCTTCACTCAAACCCGCCTGGATACCAAAGCTGTGGCTCCTCTGGAAGTTTTCAGCGAAATGAAGATGTGTTTAGAAAATGATCAAATAGTTATACAAATAATCCGTGGTGGCAGAAGAACACAGATCTTTTACTTAAGTTAAATATGAAAATATTCCACTTACAATCAGAATAAATGTGCAGTTTTCAAAACCATACAAAAATAATGTATGTATTCTCAGCACAATGTATTCAAAGTATCAGTATTACTATAAAGTGCTCGTTATGTATATACCCTTAACTTTGTCTGTCTTTGTTTGTTGCATTTTTAAATAGGATGTCTATGAATTAACATTATTGCTTCAATGTGCATGAAGCATTTAATGCTGTCTTTGTTCGCTGAGCTCATTGCAACTACTTTACATATTGTTGTGTAGTTTAATCTACAGTAATAGACTATATTACATTTACAATATCAGCAGATGTTTGGAGAGTCGCTGTCCTGTGAGAATCCTGTATCTCTAAAAGGTCAGCTTTTCATGAGCTCAGAAAAACATCCTGTTCTCAGCCTTGTGATAATCCCCCATAACTACTTTAAACAACACACTTTACTAAAAATGTCCTGAGAACCAAGACATGTAGACTGAAGAAATGAAAATGGCTGACTAATGTCCACTGGTGCTTTCTGTAGTATGATATTGGCATTGTTCGACTCCGTGTCCGTGCCGAAGTTACTGATTTTACGCGTGATTGTTACTTGCTGAGTATTTATGTATCATCGACTTTATAGCAGCCAAGGCTACTGTATGGCCTTCTGATTTGCCAAAATACTTTTTTTTTTTCTTGTCGTAATTATCTACTTGAACTCATACTGACGCCCACATTAGGTAATGTTTAACAATGTCTCTTCATTTGAGCATTTAATGTCCCCACCACTTTTCAACACAAAGTGACGCCCTTGCCAAGTTGACTTTCAAATAGTTTTATTTAACTGTCTGATGAATGTAGTAGAGTACAGAGAAGAATATTATCCCTTGAGATGTGAAGCAGAAATATAAATATGTATGAAATGAACCTCAAATTTGTACAGTGCATCAGTAAATGTTACCTTTCACATTTTTGTCTTTTTTTTCATTGGTGTATTCCCCTTGTGAGGCACAGAGGATCAGTGATGACACATACATCAGCATATCTACTCATACAATGCTACAGAATGTTACATTTGTAGGTGTCATGATGTACCAATATTTATGATCTTTGACATTTAAAAGTAAAATGAAGATATCGTATAGACATCGATAGACATCTAATAATACTGTGTAAATAACACCTCTTAAAAACGATCAGTTTCTCTCTGTTCCTGCTTTGTCATAGTCAAGTGCATTTGTTCGCTTCACCTCTATGCACTCGTATTTTGAGTTTCTCTGAGATGAAACACATCACAAACAAAGTTAAAGACGAATTTGACAGACATCTCTCTTTTTTTTCAACTGTTATCGATATCACAGTAACATTTAATATTACCATTAATTCCTCAGTCTACATAACTCTGTCGTGAAGATCTGATGTCGTGACAGCCCCGATTACAATAGAATATATTATAATGAGGCACATTTTTGCTCTTTTTGTACTTTTTGCCACATTTCAGAGGGAAGCGCTGTGCAGTGTTTACTGCACTGCGTTTATCTGACAGGTGAAATTAGCAGTTACTTTGCGGATCTAAATTTACATACAAAACAGCTGACTGTTTATCAAATGGGATGTATTATTCTCAATCAAACAACCAGCCGTGTGTAAAGTAGTGAAAATGAGCTCTAACAACATAAGAGCACCGTTTGCATATGAATACATCAATTATAAAAATAAGATGATATTATTTGATACAACACTGAATGATTAGTATTATTATCTTTGATACTTTTAGTACATTTTGTCATTAAAACTTATATCTAAGTACAATTTTAAAGGCAGGACTTCCACCAATACAATAGATCATCTCAGAGACCTTGTGCAAACTCGAATGTTACATAGAGGACGCATCTTCCCAAAACTGAAACGTGTTGCAGATGAACATGTGAATGTTTGTCATGCGACAAAGACACACGGTCTATCAATTAAAAAGTCACATTAGTTCGACACGTTGGCCTTAAGTCATTCTTGCCTTGTCAGATTTACAACAAATTGCACAGTTATCCTTGTTGAAAAGAGTAGCATAATGCTGCGACAATTAAAGGAAGCAACAGCCGACCCCATCAAAGACGAGGCAATCTCACTCTGCGATGTTCATTTCTCTTTCATCAGTCTTTTTGCATTTTTTTCCCCCCTTTGTTTACTGTGTAGAATTTTATTTCCCCCCTAATTGCATCCAGCCTCATTGCTGCCTGGGGCATTGTGCAGATTACGGGTAGACTTGCCACCGCTTGTAACTTATTGAAGTTTAAAATGATTTTCTGCTCTCCCATGGGCATGCCATTTGCACGCAGCACAGCAGTAACTAATAGATGTAATCTGCTTATGATGTGCCCGCATTCTGCTTGAAGCGTTCATTGATGGTGAGAACTTACAACCCCTTGATGGGAGACGTATTTGAATGACACTTGACGATCATCTTATTTTTAACTACAGAAAGATCACCCAGGAAATTGTGCGGCATGCTCGCGTGCGGCGCTTTCGCCGGTGCGACGCTGAAACTACAAACAAGCAGGCCGAAAATCCTATACTTTAACATTTACATGCTACACTTTCGCACACTTTCGAGCACTTGTGAGTCACAAACGCGCGACACCAGAAGCGATGACATATTAGTTAGAGCTGTTAACAAATAGCCTCAGTAAGAAGGTTATCTTAATATGGCCATCAAGAGCAGCATGAGCGTAGTTAATGCAGAGCTTAAATGTTCTCTTGTTATACCAAATGTGTGTGATTAATTTCTCCCGTTGAGTGAAACAAACCAACGTGCTGTGCCTGTCACAGTGATAGATATGGAAAGCATTAGCATCAACTGCTAGTGCGAATGAAACGCAGGCAGGATGGATTTGCCTGATGAACAGTTGCAGTGTGTGGACTGTGCACGTCACTGTAATGTATAGACAACGCTTTGGAGGAGACGAGAGGAATTCCCCCAGGGCCTGTTAGTTTAGGGGTGGAGATTTCACCAGTGATGGAGAAGCCGATGTTAAATTAAACAGAATTTCGGCAGTACAAATGGCTGGTGTTTTAAGTGACCGCACCACAGAGACAGTATGAAACGGAGTTAAGGCTTGGCTTGTTTTCCTAACACGATCATCTATTTTTTGAGATCCATCTATGTGTGCGCCTGTCTTCTCCGTCCCCATCTTTGAATCTCACTCCTTTACACCCCTCTCTCTCCGTCTCCCCTTCTCTCAGGCAGTTAGACGGCCTCTAATTGCCAGACATTAAAAAGAATGCTCGAGAAGAAGAATCCCCAGGGGCCATTGGCAGGCTAAATGGCAGCTCTGCTGCCATCGCCTCCTCCTACATGCAGCAATGAAGACGTGTCAACATAATCTCGGGCAATTTGCAGTCATCATCAGGGGGACTGATTAATTTTCTGACTGAGTGTCAGTTGTAAACAGCAAGATTGTCTTTCTACATTTCCCTGTCTTACTTTTAATGTTTCAAAGCAAGCTAGTGATCAACAATAAACAGAACGCATTCATGTGAATATAGAGCTTAATACGTCTATTTAAGATGTTGTAAATGCCATTTTTGGAAGGGGCTGTACGAACCCTACACACTGTATCATAATAAAGATCTTAGATTAATTGCATGACAGCTAGTTATGATGAAAGTATCTCTGCCAGGCTGCACTTCAGACGTATGTGAGATTATGAAATGAATTCCTTGTGATCTGCAGTGTAGAAAAAGACATATGTGTGCGGTGACACTTCAGCAGCTCATCCATCTGTGCAGCTCTCACACTTCAATTATTAACAATCCAGCAACGTTTCTCCAACTGTATTCGGATCGGTTGGTTCGTGGATGCGGGTCGCAGCAGCAGTTACATTGTCAGAATTCGTCGTACAATTCTGATTGCAGATCAGAAATACTGATTCAGATATGTCGTTGGAAGCCGAGCTCTAGTGGGCCGAATTCTAATGTAGTGCTCAAATTCTAGATAGAAAGATCATCCCTTAAAACAATGTTTCATAATTCACTGTCCTACAACACACTTGCTTACAAAAACACACCCCAAAATGTGCCATCGGAATACTTCGAGACTGAAGTTGAGTGTTCCCTTTTCATTTCAATCCTCAGTCATATTATTGGTTTTCGCAGGAGGAGACAGAATTCTTCCTCCTGTTTAATATTCTTATCTCAGTTTTCCTGCTACGCCTGCAGTGTGCGCTGAATTCTCTCCTCCTCTCTATCTCCCGGCCCCAGAGTTCCCTCTCATTGACGGGGAAACTGTATCAGCACAGATACAGAGTGAAATGAATTTGGGGTTTATAAAACGCAAGGCCTCATATAAGGAGGAAAAGAAAAAAGAAAAAAAAGTCCCACAGACCTGGAGAGATAAGTTATCATACAATGGATTTAGTCCCGTTTCGCTCCAGTCATTATCCTGTATCAGAGCATGGCGACTCTGATGGCTGGGAGTTATCCTCCAGTGTGTGGGGAGGGTTTGGATGTGTCCGGGCTATCAGGGCAGACATCCCTTTGTCAAATGCAGCAGGTGGCAAAGACTTGAAAAGAACTGATTGCGCTGGAGGTTTGAGGTAGGAAACAAAGTTTGAAATGAACACCAAACTGATAAATACAGAAAATGTAAACAGGTTCGCTGTTTCACCAAACCAAATGTCTCAGTAAAAGTTAAAACCGGATGCCAGATTTTAGTTTGAACATGCAGCTTTAGCCTCCTTCTACGAACCCACCAAGTGTATAGGCCTGCTTATGTCCCCCCTTTTTCGAGTCTCATTTGAAAACAAGACAGTTATAAACATTAAAAAGACCAACAGAGACAGTGTTTCAGCCCCAGCAGACTCACGATCGTTAGCTTAATGAGCTAGCAAGCTAACACAATCGATGGTTTTGTCTCCCTCTGTTTGAAATCAGGGACCTATTGTTTGACAAATTGCGACAAATTTTGAAGGTGAGTCAGCCACCATTAGGCCTCACAGCGCTATCATTTAAAAACAAGGCCATGGGGCAAACGTCTGAGTGGTAAATCTGTCATTCTGATCTAGAGTGAAGGTACTGCAGGTTATTTACAAAACACAATGTCACATGGAAGTTTTTTAACGTTCAATTTGGGTTCAAATTCAGTTTGAAATTCCCTTCAAATGTGTAGTGTTATTCTATCAACACACACTGTTACAGAATGACGGGTCAGTTACTTATCCCTCTCATCCTCATGCAGTATTCAGAGAAAATACATTTTCTGGTATCCCTGTCCACTTTATCCAATAATGGACAGAGAATGGTCCATCAAAGATGGTCCTGTCTGCTGGTCAAGGCGTAGGGAGCAGAATCCTGTCACGAGCTGATGTAGAGAGGAGGAGGGAGATTGCTGACCAGCCAGAAGAGTGATGACACTTACTTTAAGGCAACACAGTTCGAACAGGAGGGCAATACTTTGGCATTTGGGGTTACATCGTGTCTTACATCATGTCAATGAGGGCATCAGAGATGTAATTATGAAAAAAAACACTTCATTCTTTAGGTTGGGGATGGCTGACCTAGAGAAAGGGAAATGATTGACCGTTAACATGAAGTGAAAGTGAAAAGTGCCTTATGGGTAATGCTGGAGAAAAAAAAAAAGATTTGTTGAACTAACAACTGGTAGCTAAAGGAACTACAACTTCCCCATCAGCCTCAACAAAGCGGTCCCCTGTGGCTCCACATGTGCTGTGACGGGGATGATATGTCGCCTTGCCACTTCTGTCTCCCTCAACCCCCGGCTTGTTAAATGACAACGTCCGCCCTTTTTGGATGGCGCATCAGCTTTCCCACAATAACATCCAATTGTAGCGCGGCGTCCACTTCATTCTGCCCAAACACGGTGCTTTCGTATGTCCCCAGCTGTGTGCGGTGGCTGGCCCCACTGAGTTTTAGTGTTTATGCAGGTGCTGCAGCTGGATCTCTGCAATCGTTGCCCCCACGGACACACTTCAGACTGGCTGACTGGGCTGGAGTATTTCTTTTCACTGTTTACTCTGGCACGTCGAGTCTGGGTCCTGCTGAGAGCTATTGTTGAGGCGCTTAATTTTTCTCACTCTGAGCCGTGTGGCGATCCGCGCCAGGACGGACACACAAACACCCATTCCGCCTCTTTTCCACCCAAACACACTCGCACACAGAGACCGAGAGAAGTACGCGTACAAATACACACCACACACACACACACACATCCACATAATCCTACACTATGCTGCCAACAAATTCGGTGCACCCCACCACTACCTCGCCTAGTTGTCATGAGACAGCTGCGGAGTTCTGACATGTTAATTTCAGCCCTGAGTTGACCCCCAGCTAATTATCCTTCAACTCTGTAAACACTAGTAGCACCAGTTAACACCAATTAATGGCCACTAATCATTGCCAGATGCTGCACCTTGAGTAATTCGCCCTACTTCCTACACTTGCACTTACAATTTCACACAGTCAGGCGAGTCTGGATTTCTATGGTTTGTTGAACCCCTCGCACAGACTATTAGCCAAGGACGTTTGTGCACCAGTGGTTTTCCTCAGCTTGGAATATTTCACAAATACACAGTTATATTCTGATATTGCTTTTCTTTTACGAAGGCTTTCCTCTCTTTAGTTTGATAATCAAACCTCAAGGTCCAAATTTAGCCATATAATACTGGATTTAAAAGTATGTATGTGTGTGTGTGCATGTGTGTGTGTATTTTTACACACTTATATATATATACATACACATTTTTTTAATCCTGTATTATATGGCCAAATTTGGACCTTGGGGTTTGACATACACACTGTAAGAGTACGTTTTGGAGTTATTGTTGCCTCGAAGACAAAAAAGGGAATCAGGTTTCTTCCAATTACATGACACAAATATGTGGATATCATTTTCTACGCGTGCATTGTTTTGCGCACGCAGAGAAAGAATAACACAAAGAAGAGTTAAGCGACGTGAAAACACATTTTACCAGATCAAACACAAAAATTATTTCTGAGCGGGAAATAATCAAAAGCTCCATTCTCCCCCTCATTTCTGTCTGCTCCGACATTATTCTTGATTTGCTGCTTCATTGTTTGTATTGATTAGTCGAGTGCGTGCTGCTTGCTGTCTTGCCTGCCAACTGTACTGTTGCCAAGGGAAAGCGTGAACAAACCTCTGCCAGCGCCAGCCTCTGCCGGCAACAGCTGTGCCACATATGCTGCCGATCAATATAAACAAACATGGCCTCCCTGCACCAGGGAAAAGGATTGACAGGTATGATTCATCTTCTGTGCCACTGGTGGGAGGTAGAAGTAATAATAAGCAGAGACAGATCTTTTCCCATTGCGGTGCGACCACTGGGGTTAGTAGGGGTAGGTCGGGGGAGATCAGTCGCCCCCCAAGGTAACTGGCAGGGTTCCCCATATAACCCCTCACAGTTTCGCTGAGGATTAGAGCAGCGTGGATCCACCAGGGCTGTAATTTGTGGCGTTTCATACACAGAGCGAGCGGCGAAGATGAATGGGAGCGGGCACGGATCATTGGTGCCGTGCCAGTCGCACTGAAACCGAGCATATTCAACGCAGACAGTGGGGAAGATCACAGTATCCAAGTGATTCATGGCACTCTGCGTCTTAATAAGTACTTTGTAAGCTACACCATTTCAGCATATGAGCATCTCATCAAGTGAATGGCGTTTGATGCACTTCACTCTGAAAAATAATGATGAAATTTCTATGCAAGCGCCATTTAAGGATTTTGATCACTGCACTATGGTCCTTTGTGGCTGCATGACAGGAGTTCAGCGGCTTGTACATCACGTATGCTTTTGTCTCAGGGGCACAGCTGAAGACACGGGCCAGCGAGGACAATAGCGGCGCAGAGTGGCTATGACGTCCCCTTGATGAAGAGTAATGGCTTGAAACAATATTTCCCCAAGGAGTGGAATTGAAATCTGAACACTGTGATATGGTTTCATCGCCACGCAATTTGGAGATGTCAGATCAGTTTTGCTGGGGCCAGCGCTGCACGGAGGAGCAGAGCACAACCACAGGAGGTAATATACAGATAGCAGCGCTGTTTTCATCAGCCGCACCGGACCTGGGATATCTCATGTTGAAGGGTGAATAAATATAGTTTGAGAGCACACATAAAATATAGTCGGTTGGTTTTCACAGACCTCTTCGGCAAATGTAACGTAAATAATAACAGTTTTATGGATGTATCATCTCAAACAAAGCGATTTACAATTAAAACAAATGATAAGAGTTGAGTGAGAAGTGACAATAAATACCATAACTTAAGAAAAAATCCATAAGATAAAAGAGCGCCTGAGATGTTCCTGGGATATTCGAAATGGTATATATTGAAACCAGAGCTGAAATTCTTATTATCAGTAAAAGCTACACAAATGTCATACTGGAGTAAAAGTTAACATATCGTGGTGAAATATTACTAATAAAGTGAAGCGAGTCACCCCTTTAAATAGCACTTGAGTTGTTTTTTAATTAAACATATATGGTCACAAAACTCCAGCAGTCAATTCTTGTCATGACCTTTATCCAGTATGACCTTTTGTTTTGTTTTTTTTGCCAAAAGAGAAAATTAACAAAACTTTAATTAAATTCAATGCAACAATTTGATCATCTTTACTGTATTTTATTATTTTTTTTAACACAGTGTTGCCCTGTGCTACATTTATTGGAATAATTAATTATTTCAAAAAGATGTCTTTAATCAGCCTTACTGATATGGCGCTACTTAATAATCAGGGTTGCTATTTAGATAAGTGTTGATTGGTGCATTTAAATCAGGCCCATTGTGCGATGCAGTCATTAACAAGACCATGACTCTGTTGGAAACCTCCATCACGCAGGCTGTCAAAAGTCACTGCTGACAGTTTCCTCTGGCAACCTCGCTGCTCTCGCGCGCTGACGTCACCGCCGCGAGGGGTGAAGTGAAAGAGAAGTCAGTGTGCAAGACGGTTTCATTAGTCCGCTAATGGTCGCGGCCACTCATCTTAATGAGCGAGAACGAGAAGCGGAGTCGGAGAAGGCATTGGCAATTTTAACAAGAAGCTCTCAGACGTATGTGGGTTACACTGCTGCGTCTGGAACAGGCGTCCAACCCAAACACGAATGCATCTGCGTCGGCCTTTCTCTTACTTATTCGTATGACTGCAGCGGCACAGCTGCGTGGAGATAATTTATTTGTTTACTTTATCTACCAGTCAATTACATTTTAATGTGACTTGCCTAATGTCCGCGTTCTGTCTTCAGATGTGGCCCATATAATGACTGTCACAGCTAAAAGGCGCTTTAATTACACGAGACCCTAATTGTCTGCACGCAAAGCCTCCATTACAGCAGCCTTCGATCTATACCATCATCGCGGGGCAATGAGGATGATTTGAAGTCTTTGTCTGACGGCTGATATTATAGCATCCTTAGAACGTGAGGTAAATGTCGCCCGTGGGGGCCACGATGACAAAACAAAAGGATGCGTGGGTAGAAATTCAAAATAGCCACCGAAAAAGACGGAAATTGGAAGCGCGGAGGGAATGTTCGAGCTTCGCCCCTGCTGCCTCCGTACGCACAGCAGCCGAGAAAAACAGATGATGAAGATGTAATGTACGTTTTTATGGCAACAACAGCTGCACTCCTTTCTGTTTCCCGGTGACATACACAGCAGCCGCCCACGCAGTTATCATTCTGTCTTGCACACAATCACTGGTGAGAAGTTGTTAAGAGGAAATAGAATATTCTGGTCATTCCTCGGAGTTGCTGGGTGTATTTTAGGCCCAGTGTGATGCCATTCATTACTGCCCTGTCAGAGCTCTCACGACTCCGGGCTCAACAACTAATTGAGATGACATTTCCAAATACACACACACTGCCCTCGCTGCTATGAGCTATGTGTGGTTACAGCCACACACACGCATATAGAGCAAGCTGAGGCACTGAGCCCTATATACTCAAAAAAATGACTTAAAACCTTTATTTGAGGTTATGCCAACAGAGTGGACTGCTGGTGCGACCTTTTCCCAATATTTTCCTCTGCACTCAAAAAATGAACGCACTTTTTTACGTTTGGAACTTTTTGGAAATTCTCCATTCCAAGGTGTTTCTGAATTGGAAGTTCAGACAGCTCAACAGACAGGAGATCAATTTACCTTCCCAAAGAATTGCGCCGTCCATACAGCTGCCAACACGCATCAGTTTTATGGGGAAGATGTCAAATTCTGTATCGTTAGCACTGTATCGAACATATCCCTCGGATGCACAGTGTAATACAACGCAACACAAATAAACCACATGAAGGAAATTCTTACCGCATCCAATGTGGCGTTGTTTTTATAGACATTTTACTTTTTGAGTTGTGCTGATAAAGTTTTTAGGTAATGCTTCATTGCACTGATGTGTATTTTCCTAGTAATTTCCCAAAATTACAGATGTTTCCTGAAAATACAGACGCAATTTGATGTTACTACAGAGAAAATAGAGACAATGTTCAATTGGTGCACAGTTGATTAATTCGTAGTAATTGCTTGTGTAACCAGGTACAAAATTCATTCGGTTAAATTAATTTGGGTTCGACTGGAGCCCGGGTTTTTTTTTATGTTTGTTTGTTTGTTTGTTTGTCCCTCGGGAAATTCCCATGTCCATATCCAATTACCCACGGTTAATGCAAAGTTAAAAAGCTACTAGTTAGTTATAATTTTTGGGTACATCCTTCTTCTAGGGGCGATATATTTTGCTGGGTCCCTCGCCATCATGCTGTCCTGCAGCAACTTCCATAATGAAGAAGCCACTGCTTTCCTCCGTCCTTCTCTGCACGCAGCACAACACAGAGGAGCCCTGATGTGTGGACGCTCACATTTGCCAGAGCCAGAGTTACACACAGCCCCGGCTGAAGTTTAGCACACCACACACTGTGATCACACAACAGAGCTTTTAGCTTGTGCTGCTGTACACGGAAAAAGAGACAACAAGCAGCCTCGTTATAAACTTTCAACTCATAATTAAAAATGGGGAAGCAATAAACGGAATGATGTCTTTAGGATTCAAATCTTATTAGGTATAAGGTAAGGTGTTGTGTATATTAAAACATGTTTGAGGTTGAGGGCATTGGCTTGTTTCTGTGGCGGCCCTGAAGTGCAAATCACAACAGCAAAAAGGAAAAGAGCGAGTCAGAAATCAAAGAAAGAAAAGAGACATCGCAACCAGAAAGCAGGAAAAAAACAAAACATTAAACTCTACTGGGAAAAAGAAGGTATGTGATTCTTGGTGATCGGACTGACACACTCTCCACCTTTTTAATAGGAAGGAAGGATGCCATCGGCGCATTATACCGGGTCCCTCAGCTGCTACCAACACTTTACTCAAATTGTGAAACCAAAGAGTAGCTCTAGAAATGTCTGTTTAGTTTTTTGGGGGCTTACAGACAACACCCATTCACACCTCAAACACTGAACAATCAGTTAGGGAACCGTTGCTAGCTAGCTGATTTATGCCGCCCACTTACCTCCCTTCTTCTGGTTGGTCCAGCATAAAATCTTGCTCATGTTTTTTCACTGGGAGAACTGACAGGTGCCTTCCTCCCATCAAAGAAATAAGAAAACACCCTCTGTTTTCTTACTGTTGTCATTTCAACACTAGCATGGTCTGCCATTTCCACTGTCATGTGTCAGGCAGCAAGCGGAGGTTCCAAGAACCCTCAACCTGTCATAGAACAAGGTGGACTATCAGTTGAAGATGCCATGTACTGGTTTATGTGAGATGAAGCCAGTACAACATTAAACAAACAGTATTGTATCAGTCGTCTGACTCATTTGAATTTGTTCCCATTTAACTTCTCAGGTATTTTCTTTATTGCCCAACATAATGCTCTTAAGCAGGCCCCCTTGCAGTGAAACATCACCACACTGAAACAGTGTTTTTCTGTTTCCATTCAGCGGGCTTCAATCATCGCAGAGCAGTTAAAGGATTCGAAAGTGAAGCCCAGCTTGACTGAGGGAGACTGAAATACAGTCTGTGTCGTCAAACACATCCGGCAAATGATGAGAAAGTCCTCGTCAACTGCAAAGAGCGAGCATATGTTAGAGACAGGAATGATCAGCAGTGGAAAAAGGAGGATCGTGCACACACCTGCAGATAGTCCATTTTAAACACACACACACACACACACACACACACACACACACGCACACACACACACACACACACACACACTGAAATGCATCATTTGTTCCATTCGTCTGCGATGTCAAGACCCGATGGTCTTCCCATCTGTGCTGCAGCCTGATGTCTTTGTCTGTTGCAGGCAATCCCAAAAGAAGATCCAAACCAAAAATCTTACCCGAAACCGCCATCACACTCCAGTGGTATTGTGACCAGGATGTAACATTCCATACCCTTGAAAAACTGACCATGGCACAGTCTTCGTACACAAAACACATCCACATATTTACAGTACTGGAGTTCAAGTTCATTGATCTCAGTATTAAGATGAAATGTAACGCATCAAATTCACATTTCTTATATTTTCTTTATCAGTTTATTATTATTAACTTTTTAAAGGGCTGTGAAGGACTGATTTGAACACATTTAGAAGTTGTTTAATTATTAGAGTTATATGGATTTTCCATAAGTGTCACGACAGCGGCAATAAAGTAGTCAACTTTCTTCAATAATTAATAATTGTTAAATGATTTATTCTAATTCTTTGTTCATCGTAAAAACTGGCAGCATTATTAAACCAGAGCCTTCTGCTACTCAGATAATTCAATAGGAACGACCTGGGGTCAGATCTTTTAGTTTGTTGTTTGATTATTTTAGTCAGCTAAAAGCAGTGGGAAAACGTTTTCATTTGTTCTTGACTGAGGGTGCTGAATGATGATTTGATTAAAACACACACATTCATATCCACACACACGCACACGCACACACGCACGCACACGCGCACACACACACACACACACACACACACACACACACACACACACACACACACACACACACACACACACACACACACAGTGTCCTCAAAACCTGGGAGACATTGCACATGAAAGGTGCTCGACATCAGAGGGAGTCAAATTGGCCTTGGCTGGGAGGATTGGTCCAATCAACCTCCAACCGTATAATTAGTAATTAGATTGGGATTAGAGTCAACTCTGAGTAGAGGAGCGTGGCCAATTCAAATCAGCATATGAAATGTGATTAAATTAATAAGAGAAAAATTGAAATATTAATGTCCTTTTTTTTCCACTGGGTCTCAGTTTGATTTGTTTGAACTTTGGTTAATTACGGACTCACGTAGAGTAAAAGATCGGTGGCTATTTTTAATAATCTTTATTTTATGGCACATTGCAGCAGACCGTTTTATCCGAAATGACAACCTCTGAATATCTCACAAACATTAGAATAGATTATAATAGATTACAGATTTTAATAAGACAGGTCAACGTTGAACTAAAAAAAAAAAGAAAAAAAGGCTGTGACAATATTGAGGATCACAAGAATACTGTTTTATTTATATTTCAGACTAATGTCAAGAAAATATTTTACACACACAAACACACACACACACACACACACACATACATATATATTCAAAGATGTTCTAATTACTGAAAATGTTGTTACTTTATAGGTTTTAAGGACATTGTTTGTGCAAGTGATGATTTCAGGCGTTTTCCCCTCTTCCCTCTCTCCTCCCTCGTCTTTGTCTGCTGGTTTGTCTATTGGTTTATGTAACATATTTGTGCTGCCAGGTTGGGCCAGACTCTCCCAAGCAAGCGATTGCAATCTCAAGAGAGAACACAAGTCAGATAAAATAAAAATAATAACAACACATATAAGAATAAGAATTTTTACCAGACTGATATAATCCCTTGCCGGCTGATTATTCGGAGGAGGCAGCAGGGTAGCGCTGCTGCTGCCAGCCCCCGAGGGTCTGTCCTTCCCTGAGATTTTTCAAACTTCTCTGACATGTTGCAGAAAACTCTGTTTCACCTTGAATGTTCACACTACAGTTTGCTAAAGTTTTTAAAGATCGAGGAGGTCAGTGTTTATCTGATACTAATGACAACAGTACGAGTTAGTGCTTGCTGCACAAATTGACAAGGTACAACATTCACGGATTCCTAACCATAACAGCATCCAATACTTATCGCCTTGCAAGAAAACAATACATACAATAGATAATGTGTGTGCAGGTCTTTTTACATTCTAATAAAATGACACATTAGTGTATTTCTGTGCAAGAAAATGAGGGTTTGAGCTGGAACCAATGAGGATATCCCACCCTCAACAGTGGATGCCCGTGCTTATGACTTCCAGCTAATGATATTTCTATCAAAGAAACATCGCTAAAATTAATAAACCATTCTTAATCGATGAAAGCTTTGGGGGAGAACCATAAGTGGTCTACTTGGCAGCACTTAAAACTTTAAATGGGGTTATCACTGAGGGCTGTTCAGGAATTGGTAATTCCAGGGACAGTGTCATGACACTTGCCACCGTAGACTCGTAATTAGATATAGATTAGAGAGATTTAGATAAAATAGATAGAATCATGGTATATGTAACGGTATTCTGACTACATTAAGTACAGCTTGGACTATGTGTTATCTTAAAACACTTGTATTGGGTAACATTAAATATATGCACAAACCTTTGGGGATGGTGCTTGTCTTTTTTGGTTTTTTTTAGATGAGATAAACATATCAGCCTAAGTATAGTTCCAGCCATGTTCAAGGTCCTGTCTCTTGCCGTCAAGACTCCAGAACATAACCTAACCAAGTTTTGACGCTTTTAGACAGCCCATACCAATCAGAAAAATGGAGATACAGATTGAATGTGGAACCAAATAGTTTCAGTGCCTAAACCCAACCTAGTAGTTTCAGTGCCTAAACCTAACCATGTAGTATTGGTGAATAAACCTGACCAAGTAGTTTCAGTGCCTAAACCTAACAGACTTTCTTTGGTGCCTAAACCTAAACAAACTGTGACAGTACAATTAAGTTCATGTTGTATTGGGAATGCTGATATATGCTGTTTTGGGAGTTACTAGCAATCAGCCTGTTCGGGTGTTTAGTTTGAGAATGTGTTGCTTTTAGAGACGTAATCATTCAGTGATGGACACAAATCCAGGAGATGATGTTCAACGGTTAAACCAAAAACTCACTGGAGGAGAGGGTAAAGATGAACTCCGTGCAGGTCTCAGTTTTAAGTTTTAGTTTTTAGCTTCTATCAGACATTAAAACTCATATATTTATGGGCATCAGACCAAACACTCAACACACTAATCCAGATTTCACTTCACAGATCAGTAAGCCTACATCTACCATTATGTGTGTGTGTGTGTGTGTGTGTGTGTTTTTTTTGTTTGTTTGTTTTTTTGTTTTTTTTTTATTGGTTCCTACTCTAATCAAGATTTAACACCTTTTTAGGTCCACAAAGTTGTCAGTGGTTTTGTCTTAAATAAGCGCTGATGTGACTTCAAATCAGGTACCACAAAGACTAGATGGAGAAAATCCAGTTCAAGTTTATCATAATACGTGGGTGATATTTCAGAGAATTTGTTATATCTAAACCTAAGTATGCAAGAGCAGCTTTTTTTTTTCACTCAAGCCAGATAATTCACAATTAGCCTCACTTTGAGTTTTCCAGTTTCCATTCATGTCAAGTGTTTCCTGCATGACTAGTGCTTAGGTATTAAAATTATCAATTCTTAACAATATGCCTGTCATTATGACCTGGATATCTTGAAAAGATTTAATAAGCATACTGATCAAAGGGGTTCTTAAGTGAAGCTGACAACCACTCATTGAAAAGCACAGGTATTTCTCCTTACGTCTTCAGTCCTGTGGAAAAAAATGTACAGCAGATGTACATTAGGGACCACTTTTAGACTATTTTTCCATATTAGAAATGCTCAATGATTTATCACATGATACGGAGTTCCGCTATAGCTGCAGTCAGGCTGTGCTCAGACAAACCTGTGTAAGACACTGCTAGGCTTTTGCGCACATATGAAAAATTCAGCTCCAACAAGCCATGTATGAAGGGAGGAACTAAAATATTGAAGATGTAGATGTCTGTTGGGTTGTGTTGTGTTTTAACAGCAGGGAATAGTGGTTTTATTTACCAGCAGCCAGGTGTGTTTTACAGAAATTAATAACCATGAGTAATTCCTGTGATGGCGGGATGCACAAATGGCAAAAGACAATGTGAGAAGGGGAATGACAGAGAGGAAAGAAAGAGAAGGAGATGACTTATGTATGTGCAAACAAATAAGTAGCTGCCCTGTTTGAGTCCCCCAGCTGTGCCCCGAGCAAACTGCCTCCCGCTCGGGGAACTTCTGGTCCAGCCAGCAACTTCATGTTGCATCTTTTCTGAAACACGTGTAAAGTTGAAAACAAGTTCAGGTGGAAGAAAAAGCAACTGATAATTATTTTCCAAAAACATGCTTTTATTTTGATGAGAATGTGCTCTGCGATTAACTGTGACAAAGTTAGCAGCTAGCTGGCAAATATAGGGGAGCATTTGGCTGATGATGAGCCATATGTTTCCCTTCAGGATTTTAGTGGAGACCAAAAACAGAGGTAAAAGAACACTGAATGTTGGATACACCTACAAATGAGATGTTCCTGACTCCATGCAGCCAAAAAATTAATTTCTGGGATAGTTGCATTTTTAAGCTTGCAAAACATGATTACAATCCCATATATTGTTTAAGTAGCTGAAATTAGTTCCACCTTAAATGCACAGTGTGTAATTTCTGCAACTAGGGGTCACAGAGACACAAGTAGCGTGCAATTATGGGACAATGTAATGTTTTAAGGTTATATTCAGGTTATGTAACACTCACTCAACATCTTTCAGCATCTTTCAGCTGAACAGACTTGCATTTCTGTAGCACTTTTCCAGTCTACTGACAGCTTAGAGCCCCTTACAAAACTTGTCACATTCACCCATTCACACATTGATGGCAGAGGCTGCCATGCAAGGTGCCAACTGCTCATCAGGAGCAAGCTGGGGTTCAGTATCTTGCACACGGACACATTGACATGCAGCTGAGGATTCGACCCAGTGGCTTCCTACCTCCTAATTCTGGTAGTTTTCTGGGCCACAATGTTATTGTTTTGGAACTAAGCCACTGAACCTGTAGGTAACCGTGGAACATAATGGACAATTTAGTTGCTAAGGGGCCAGAATTCCTTCATAGGTTGGTGGGGACCAAAATCAGAGCTAAAAGAACAGGGAACATTGGACTCATTTGTCAGGAGGACATACATCAGATATTTTCACTGTCCTCAATTGCCCATAAAAAATATATATTTTTAAAATGACCTTATAAAGTATCTCAACAAGCTAAATGGTAAACATTAATGCATCAGCACTTTCAATGAAATAATATGCAATATCCTCAATTTCATAATTTACATCATCTTCTTCAAATCTAATTCAGAAACTCTTTCATTATCTTTAAAACACTTTACAATACAAAAAAATGTGCCTGGTGATCTTTTTATGCGCAACACAACATTTTCAGTACAACATTTGCATTTTTGAGTGTTTGATCACAATGCCAGAGGATGAATGACATTTTCGTTTGAATGGATGGGAGCTTTTATGCCAGCCATATTGTACACTAGTGATTCTTGGCACAGGCATCCAGGATGTTTTATTAATGAAGATGCTTGTACTATGGAGGGAGGGGTAGAAAAACCTGCACACACCGCTTGCGGGACGCGATCACTCAGTGCATTAAAATGTATGATACAAGGGAGTTAGTGAGACGGTTATCTACGTGGAGAAAAAAAGATGAATAAATATTGAAACGTCCTTATGAAATATTAACACCAACACAAACAATGAAAGTAACTAAGGGATTTAGGAGTGGCCAAAAAGCCCGCAGGGGATACATTTTCAAAGGCAGCAAAGCTGTATGCAGTCTTTAAGACGGTTTTCACTAAGCGGGAATAGGAGCAATTTTCTGAAGCATCTCAGATGAACTGCTTCACAGCGTGAGAAAATAAATATTTCTTTGAGATCACAGGTTTCCCCTCAGAGAATCTAGTGTTTTTAATGCATCACTGGGAGACAGAGGGGCGGAAAAAAGAGCTGCGTATTAAATATGATGAATCCAGAGATGTTTGATTTATGGTGGGCGTATCTTTTGATGCATTATTTACCTGAAAGAGGACTTGTAAGACTTTCTTGTGCTGATGGACAGGTTTGTCATGCGCTGCTGTTATCAATGTATTCATTGTTGAACTGGTGAGATTTCCATCTGTTCCTTTGATTTGCTTGTCATCCTATCACTCCCTGTTGTACTGATTATGCAGCGTTTGTCCTCAGAACGTGCATCTCATCCCTCGTTTTTTTATGTCAATACTCCCTGCAAAATAAATATATACAGGTACATTTTACAAACCCAATCGCCCGGATAAATGTTGGCAATGTACACCGGATTTACTGAAAAGTTGCCTTTCTTATTTGGCATCTTTCTTCTGGTACAATTTTCAATTGTAAGTTATCAGAATGTGGTGCTTATGGTCTGGTTAGGTTAGGGCACAAACATCACATGGTCAAGATTAGGTAAAGCTCATGTTTTGCTTTAAAAAAATGTATTTTGTAACTACAAACAAGGCTGAAAAACATGATGACGTCTCGTTAAAAATTTGATTAAGAACAGTATTCAACCCAACCAGTTTTCATTGCCAAAAAACTTTTCCCTTTGTCTCGAGGCGGCTTGTGCCCTAGACGTCGACTTGCATATTAGCCGATGCTGTTGAGTTGATCAAGCTGGCAAAAACAAATGGAATAGTGAGATCCTCCCGGGGTTAGAAAGGGCAAGACGAGAATAACCTCCACAGACATCCTCTCACTGCAGGAGCAAGACTAGGAGACGATGCCAGAATGCTGATTGATACACTTTTGATCTCTGTACAATGTTCCGGGAGCAGAGCTATCAACTGTGGTAAGAGTGTTGAGAGAAACTTTCTCATTCGGGAGGAAGACGTTTGAGAGATGCAACACGCTATCCATTCAAAACCGAACCAGCGTGATACAGTGCACGTCTGGAGTTTGATGTCAGAAAGAATGAGGCGCAGAGCGAATCAATAATAATAACTGCTCTGTGAGTTTTGTCTGAACGTACATTGATTATAAAAGCCTTTATGCCTGGACTGGATTTCACTCGTTTTACACAGGCAGAGCTTTTGAACTTGGGTTTCTTTGTCACAGATTTGTTGTTAGGTCTACTTCTTTAGTTCCTGATAAATCTGGACTTGGCCTACAGACCGGCCGTCAAGCCATCTCTCACACACATCTGTCACTCCACTTGCTGTACCACTATTACAACCCCACTGCCAGGAGAAAAGTTGGCAGTTTTATAAAGTTGCAACCTCGTCTTTCCTAAAATTGAAATTTTCAATTAGATTTTGTGACAATGCTGTGCTGACAGTGTAGTCGCATTAAGGCGCACCAAAACCAAAATGTGGTTGGGATAAGGAAAAGAGAGATTTTTCGGCTTACCTGGTTCCATTGCCTCAAGCAGGGTCGAAAAAAATCTGGTTAAAAAAGTCGTGACACCTGTCGTGAACCAACACATCCTCAAACCAAAATGAAGAGGTCGATTGCCAGTGACACCCAAAATTACATATACCACCATTCCCAAAACATGATGACCACTGCAGCGTACCAGCGACAGGTGCACCAGAACTTCATTGTACACTCACGGTTTGCTAAGGTTTAGGAAAAAAACCCCCAACTACTTAGGGTTATGAGTTGGAATAAGCTACTTTCATAGTTGGCCTACATGATTATTTATTTATAAGGACGGGTTGTATCGAACAGTGCTCTCTGGCTCGGCAACCATTTCGTCCAGCTGTAACACCAACATCAACCTCCCCGCCTCCCGATATTACAGCCAGCTCATGCACATGTGATGTCAATGTGATATGATAATAATAATGTTATTATGGTATGATGATAGCAAAAATGTCATTTTAAATACTGTGGGAAAGATTATCAGAAATGAGTTAAAAGTCTTTTTGTTAAATCATTCGTACCATCACTCTTTTGTCTCTGTCTGGGCCTTCTCTGTCCAATCAAAGCAATTTTCCTTTTTTTTCTCCTGCAGGATAAAGCCTGGTAGTAGTATCACACCAGTACACGGATCCTTTCATTCTCCATCTAACCGCGCAAGTACAAAAGGACAGTCACAGGATCCCTGCTGCGTGGCAAGGCGGCTGGAGCACAAGGTACCCTCACGCACTCCACTCAGTGCTCAAGCATGATGATGAGACTCAAGATTCATCGTTTGAGGTGGAGGATCAAAATCACATTCCAGGTAAACCACTCCAGAAGGTTGAACGCGAAGCACTTTGCCACTATATCAAACAATTAAAACAGATTGCCGAGAGCCTGATGTGATGACAAATGACAGCAAGGTAAAGGACTGTAACTTTCCTCCACTCAGCGCGGCTCTTCTTGACTCTGAATTTAATTGAAGTTCTGACAGCATCCATCATTTTAATTGGATGAAGTGTAAGGCAAATAAGACCACGCTGTCTTATTAAGGAACAGAATGCTGGTTTGTTGGCGGGGTGTCTACCTTTCCTTGCGCTCCTCTACACAAACATGCACATACATTAAAGACAAAAATAAAAGAAAAATGCAAGCAGGCGTTATGGAACGCGGAGCATACATCGAAAGACAAAAGAATCCGAGACAATAACACATTATCTCCCTCGCCCGGGTCACGACTCCCCCCTCCTCCTTCCTCTCTCCTGCTTCCTGCCGCCACCGTAGGATATCAGAGCCTCCGCCAATCCATCCTACCCACCTCCACCCCTCTGCCATTTAAGTACCAGGCCCTCAGGTGGGAGCCAGAGGAGATGGGGAGAAACGTGCTTGTCTCATGCGTAGGAGTCCACAGCTGCATGGCGCGTCTGCTTCCCCTGCCTGTAGACATGCTGCCATTCATCGCCTCATTACCATGGAGGAGAGGAGCAGTGGATGGGTGAAGGTAGGCTGCACAGACTGCAATCAGCTCCCTGTTGCTGTTTTTTTTTTTTTTTTTACGCATTGCATATCACATTTCAGTTTCTGTGTGCTGCACAGCCTCCAGTGTGAAAAGTTACAGCGAGCTGACAAGTTAGTCAGACGATGGCGGCGTGAATCATGAACTTGAGTTAGCAGGTCAATGGCTCGGTATCGATTTTCCGTACTAAAAGTACAGCTATATGACCACCTATATGGTACTGAGTCATGTTATGCACACATCCCCGTCATAATTTGCCATTATATGCCATGTATTGTGATTTATTAGCTGCCTTTTTCAATGCGCTGGATTTAAAAGCACCCATCTTATGGCCGTTATTGATTTTGTTATGTCCATCCTTTAATAAAGAGAGACTGTCATTCTAGCCCACAATGCACTTTTCACTGAGCTCACCTTAGCTTAGCACTGTGACATTAGTTAGCGTTAGCTTATCAGCGATTTGGTCAGCGATTCAGTGGATTTCCAGTTTGGTTCATCTTTTCAAACAACTTTTTGTATCGGGCCTCCAACCAAAGAGGTGATCAACCATCTTTACCTACTTTATGGGTGACAGATACATTTTTCTGTGCTCCAGTCACAGAGGAACCCCCCGTTCTAATTGAAAATGAATCCAGATCTGGATCTGATCATTCTCTTTCAATTCACTTCGGGCATTTTAACTCTGGTTGAGCATTTGCTCTGATTATTAGTGGAATATTACGTTCCATGTAAACACAGCTCCTCTGCAGTCTGCACTGGATGTTGTATTGAACAAATTAGTGTGTGTGCGCACGTGCTGGTGTATAAGAAACAAAATGAAATGCAGGAATAACAAACAAAAAACATATCTCAGTTACGAGCTGTCAAAACAGGACACACGCAGAAGATGGGATCTGTTTATCACTGTCAGGATATTGTTTAATTACATTGCCTTAGATCGTGCGTTTCAAAGCACACTTGCTAAGCAAATAATGTAACAAGATGGATTTTCATACAGCAGCGTCTCCTGTGTTTCAGCGCTATTTAAAGTTTGGCCATAAATTAAGCGTTAATGCATTATTCATAACACCACTTCTTCACTCTCCCCAGGGGGTTATGCAAAGTGGGGATCTCTCTCTCTCTCTCTCACACTGTCTCTCTCTCTAGCCATCCATCTCTCTCTCTCTCTCTCTCTCTCTCTCTCTCCTCGGCAACTGTCTACATTATCTCACTAATGGTCTGAGTCAATGAGTCACTCACACATGTCAAAGCCGCAGGATCGCACAGGTTGTTCAGTCAAAGTTAGCAGCAAATTAATTGTCTCTTCAGAATACAGTGCAGAACGATGCAAACAAGCTGTATATTACTGTGGTCAAAACACTGATTTAATTTGATTTACATGCCAGACATCTCCAAACATTTGTTTTCCTTCATCATATTAATGTTGTCAGCCGTAAAAGTAAAGTAGCACTTTTCATTCTGCAGCAGCGCGGACGATAACAAGGAAATCATATTTCACATTCACAGAGACGCTCGGGCGTAATTTTCGCCTGCAAACCAAAGAAAGCTGTAAAACCAATTTGCTCCCGGACTCCCTGGTTTTGTGCAGTGAAAGTCCAACCAAGTGCGAGCGATAAACACCGAAACGAGAGGCGAACGGGGTGAGGAGGGAGACGCAAAATATACAGAAAACAACAACCATTTTCTCCGTGTGCGTTGGACGAGCCAAAGGTAGTAAATGTGGAGTTGCGAATGTGCCGTGGTGTTTCGGCTCAGTGGGGGAGGGGTGGATAGTGGACAGAGCAGGGCTGTCTTACCACAGAACCGCGGTCGCTGAAAGGAGGGGGAAAAGTGTTGACAGCAATTTCACCACAGGGTAGGAGCGCACACAGTGCGCCCCAGGTGCCCCGGCCTATACACAGTGTCTGATTGCAGTAAATTGTGGTGCTGTTTTTAGTACACAAACAAACCTTACTGGGTGTCTGGCTGCTCCATTCACTGAGCGGGTTTGTTGAGGACATAGGGGAGGCAGAAGAGTCTCACGGTCAACATCGTAGTATAAGGTATGCTGCGTACAAACCAAACAAATGAATAATGTGTGATGTTGTTATAAAATACGTACATGTTATTCGGTATTGTGGGTGCATTAGAACTCTGTAGATCTACATTAAGGTAAGAGGAAAATTAGCAAATGCATTATTCATACATATGTAATTACTACAGTATTTAAATGTGGGGAATGCGATTATGCAGGGAAAGAAAAGTGCTGCATACGGCTGCGGTCCATTCGCGAACAATCCATTATGAAACAAAATGCACACTCCTAACTCGCATTTCACAATTGCGCTCTCCGCCTTTTTCGACAGTCGGAGCTTTTTATCATAAGCGCCCAACACTTAAAAGTTATTACAGCAATACGTCGTATGAAAAAATGATGAAGCATGGCCGCGCTAATAGACTGCGACGTCTCATCTGAGATTCCCACTCCGTCTAACAGTGCACTTATTTTCCAGAGAGCAAAGTATTTTCCTCCTATCTCATCCATCTCGCTTATGCAAATGAGTGTCTTAATTTGGTTAGGGGCAGAGTCATGTGGGAGATAGGAGAAAGTACAATCTTGTTTACCTTAATGGGGAATGTTTTCAGCCCAGTTAACCAAAACGGAGGCTCATTTAGTCATGCTCGAAGCAGAAATGTAAACAAACATGAATTTGACCACGATGTAAGAAATTATCTTAAAAAAAAAAAAAAAAAAGTAAAGTTCTAGATCCAATATGAAATACTTGAATTAATTATGTTAATTATATATACATATATATATATAATTTAAATTTTTTTAAACATATTACTGTTTTATATATGTATTTTCAATGATGTGTATATATGTGTGTGTGTAATATGTATTTGTGTGTAATATATACATATATGAGAAATGAATCTGACCCCATGTTTTTTTATGTCATCACTCACATGCAACATGTAATCTTGTGTAAAGTGTAATGCAATGTAATCTTACTGTGCAGGTAGACATTGAGATGGGAACAATTCCCCCCACAGAAAGTAACAATAATGATCTTAAATGGTACTGAGAACAAAGGGCCGAGGCATAATAATTACAGCTGCCACTGACCCCTCTGCGTTAGTCATGCACAGCGAGAGGCCAACAGGAGAATAATTACAGTCGGCCGAGTCCAAAGGCTTCACTGTGAAGGTCCGCTCACTGTGTGGTACGTGGTTCTCACAGTTCTCAGTGTGCTTTGGACAAAAACACAAGATGAATGTTTTTTTGTCTTTTCGGTGGCCCTGACGTCTTCTCTGCTCGAGGACAGCTTTCAGTGATTTCACAGTCTGGGGTCACAGTCTGAGCATTTGGTTATTCCCAGGTTTGGGAAGGTTAGTTTTAAAATGTAATCTGATACAGTTATTAATGACCACTTAGGAAATTTGGTCAGAAGCCTAAACCAAGTATCACTATATTAAAGTAACGTGATTACTTTCTGTTACTTTTGGATTACCTCCTTACCGAGCATATGTGATAAGAGAAGATAAATAACAATGAGATACTGCTCATCCGTTATTAGGATTTAATAATTTATGTAATCTTAATAACAGATGTGTGGTGATGATGAATGTAACCGAGCACATTAACTCAAGTATAGCACTCAAGTACAAATTTCAAGTAGTTGTACTATTTCCATTTTCTGCAACTTCATGCTAAAAAAAACTGTAGGCAAATGATCCCTTGCTTCACTATTTTTATTTGATAACTTTAGTTTTGTAGTAATTTTGGAGAAGGCGTGCTGCATCAGAGTCAAAGACATGCATTTCTTAATGTATTCATTTTAATAGTATTCAAATGTAATCTGCTCATCTGAAAAATGCTAAATATGTGATCTAACATAAGGCCAGGTCGATAATTGATTGACTCATAGTATACAGTTACAATATACAGTAATGTTAATATATGTATAATTTCCTTTTACTTGTGCTATTGATACTTACATTTGTTTAACATCAGATACTTTGACATTTTTACTCAAGAACTATTTGTCTGGGCAGATCCATGTAATATTAATTATATAAGTGATAAGGAACCATCTGTCTGAAATGGACGAACTAAAGAATAAATAAATGCTTACTCTCACCTCATCATCATGTGAAAGATAATTTGTTATCACAAAGTAACAAGCTTGTTATCTTGAGAATACAATACTGTTATTTTATGAAGATGAAAAAAAAGTATGGAAAGAGTCTGGAAATTCCAAGATGTCAAAACTTGAGATAATTACCTTCTCTAATCAATGACATATCTGAATCTTTTCTCACAGTCTGACAGTCTTACATTATCACAGAATACAAAGCCGATGTGTCGAGCTCATGACGATGGTATGTCATGATCATCAAGAAAAGAGAACGTGAGAAATAATTACTTCTCTCTGTTCACACAGTTCACACAATTATTGAAATTCTCCTGTGCTGAATGCATCACTTTTGGACGTTAATGTATCTTTCTAGTGTATTTAAACCCAGTCAGTGGCTCAGTGTACTTTAAATACTCAAATTTAATATTTTCAATTCAGAAAATAAGGCTGGAATTAAACTCAAACTGAATAAAAACACAAATACCATTGGGCAATTACTGTCCTGCCAATGCTTGTGCATGTGCAACCCCTAACCTTTACCTCCACTACCACCCACATCATCTCTCTCTCTCTCTCTCTCTCTCTCTCTCTCTCTCTCTCTCTGTCTGCAGCAGTTTCCTCCGTCAGTAGAGCCTGAGAGTAGAGTCACACCAGCACGCTCCACTGGGCCCTGTGAAAAGGATGCCAGGTTAGTGCGAAAGGCTGCCCGAGGGACTGTGCAGTTGTGTGTGTGTCTTGAGCGGGTGAATGACCACAATGGAGTGTGAGGTGAATGTCACACCCATCAAAGTGCACAGGTAATGATGCACTGTAGCTGGCAATGCTACAAGGCGATAACCTGGATGTCCACTTACCTGCGCCCCCCCACCCCATCAACCCACCCACACACACACACACACACACACACACACACACACACACACACACACACACACACACACACACACACACACCTGCTAAGGCACACTTTGGGGACACATCTGAAACTACCCACCTTCAGGAACACTGCTTTCTGTGGTGGTGGTTTAGAGGGACGATACCACCATCAACAGATTACAAAGAGTTACACATTACGAAAATAACCATCCAACCATCTTTTGTGCCATGTGAAGTTACACCTCCAGCTTTGGCACAAATATCAACTGACCAACCTTTTGGAGCCATTACAGGAGCGTCTTGAGGGACTTTCGTCAAATTTGGCGAAAAAAAAAAAAACAACAAAACACAGACTTGGATGAACTGCTTAGATGTTGGTGTTTAAAGGTCATTGTGACAAAATTGAATACAAATGTATAATAGGATAAAATAAAGAAGTGATGACATTTTATATCCAGAGGGTCAAAGGTCAGCTTCACTGTGAGATCATAATATTTTGCAGAATCACTTTGCTTGACATCATTTGTTTGTTTCTGTCAATGAATGTGCACCCTAATAGACATACAGCAGTAACTGAGCTTCAGGTGAGTGTCATTGCACCATGTGACAAAGTTCTCAATCAGTCCTCTGTTATCTTCTGTAAAATAGTTAATATAGTAATAACTTTACTTTTTGTCGCAAACTGTGTTTATTAAATTCCATCAAATGACCCCAAAGTCCTGAACACATATATTACATGAGTCTGGAGAGACATGGATGTAACCTCCAACTTGACTGGTCGGCATACAACCGTGGGGCGTTAATTCTGGTCTGCAAGTAATGCTGATTATTTTACTAATTATGGCTTTAGCCTGTGAAACAAAAACCACAGTGTCAAGTGTTCATCACAAGTTAAGAAAGCCCAATATGATGTCTTCAAATTTGTCTTGACATGAGCAAAAAATGAGGGAAACAATGACACACCTTCATAATACAGATGATACAGATACAGATACAGGTACACACTGTGTCAATCAACCATTCACGGGAAAGCCTGTCACCTTGTCTGATTTCTGTTTCTATTGCGCATACATACACACAGAATGACACACACAAGCGGCATTTCTTCACTTACACTTGCTTTTCTGAATTCAAAGACTTTTTGAGCAGAATTGCGGGATCGAGAACTTTTTTTTCTTACTTTTTTATGATTTTGGCTCAAAATGATGAGCAGTTGGCCTTTTTGGATATTCTAGATACACACACACACAAACACACACACACACACACTATTGCATCCCGCTGAACTACTTAGTGAGTCATATTCTGACGTCGTGCTGTGTGTCATTTCAGCGGCCTGAAGGCAATGCTGAACTCTCCTCCTTTGATATGCAAAGAAAACACTTTAGGCATCGCTTGACAGAATGAGCTGCAGTTTGGGACCAAGGTGTCGTGGAGTCATATTCCCCACATGCACTCACTTTTCCCCTACCTTGTGATTTCCTGCTCACATTACCCTGACAACACTCTCTGCTTTAGTGTATGTTCGTCCACCGATGAGTATGTGAGCCGGGATCCATTCCTTGAACTTCGTATTTTTGTAGATTTCATGTATTTTTTTTTTTGTTTTCGTTCTAAAAGAAAAAAAAAAGTGAATAATATAACATTACAGAAGAAATAAATTGATGAGATAATAAACCAGAGATGGTGGGTCCGTGACGGAGCCCCTTTGACCAAGCTATTCCGGCACATCACTTACTGTTGAGATCCCATTAGTCAATTTTACATCAATTCACATCGGTTGGGTTTGGATTCTCTGCACATCTTTGTGTTGTATCAGCCCACGCATTTCTTCATCGCCTCGCAGTGTCTCAGTGTGAGTGTTGGAGCCATCTGTTGGGGTAAACGCGTTGTCAGAAACAGTGAAAGTGAGATGGCAGCGAAGAGACGCTCGCCCTGAGGCACTTCCACTGTCATCACTCCTAGAATCCCGCTGTGCAGACCATGAACATTAACTTCCGAAAGCACTCCGGATAATCACTTGCCGCCTCACACTAGCCAAAACAAAGATTGCAGGGGATTTTCTGATGCACACAGTTGGCACACGGCGCAGGAATTGACAGTGAATGAACACTTCATTCAAGAATGTTTTATATAAACAGCGAGTGTTGAAAATCAGGGAGACGTGAAATAGGAAAACTTAATTTTGGGATAGATCAGCATGGCAGAGCTTGTGTTGATGTTCACGCTAATGAATGCCTATCATGAAACCAATACCAATGTCTCGTAAGTATTCCTGTCCCCCCCGGGCGCTGGTTTGGCATCAAAAGAAAATTTGTGGCACAATGCTGAGGTGAACGTACGGACGCTCTCATCCACATGAAGATGTTTTTTTTTTTGCTCCTCTGCTGCACTGTCTCATATAAAGACCTGAAGCGCTGAAACATCTGCCACAACACAAAAAACAGACAGGCTGATATATGAGGAAGCAGACAGGCAGCTGCTGAGGAGATAAACAGGTAGAAAGACGAGACAAACGGACCGGCAAGCAAACGGTCAGATGCAAGCACATAAACTGCAGCCATGCAGCATCGTGGGCTCATTTCTTTTCTTCGAACTCCATCTGGACACGAGACAAATGGAGTCATACGCCCGCCAGTGAGGTGACTATAATTTGTTTGCCTGCGTGGCCGTGATATTTAGTTTCTCTCCAGGTTAAAACACAATTACTTCCGAGCAAACACGACTGGACCAAATCGGCCGCGGCGCCCGGTCCCGCCATCTGTTGCTTGCTTGCAGCAGGATGTGAGCATGGCTGGAAAAATGGCTCCCGATTACATGTTGCACGGAGACAATTCCCTTGCCCTCGTCTGATGCACGTATGTACGTTTAGACGTCAACAAACATCCATAAGCGCACAACGCTTGCGCAAACATGCTCGCAGATTGCCTGAAATATGGCAGACAAAGAACTACGCACGGACAAACACGCACACACGGAGGCAAAGTAGAGCCAGGGCAGGGAATTCAGGTCTGAAGACTGCAATCTGACGGGAAAAATGCAGCGGTCCAGAGACGCTCTTCAATATAAGACCCAATACATATGGAATGTGTTTTCACCCAAACTCAGCTGGATGCCCAATCACCTGAGAGTGTCTCTCCCTTGATTCTGCAGAACTGTCAACTTCAGAGAAGTAACTTTTAAGAAGCCATTTTCCATATCGACAAGAAAATGTCCCATCTTCTGCCGCTCTGCCTGCCGCTGTTTTGTATTCATGCACTTCCAAAAGAGTCTTGCGATATCTCCTCCGTAAAAAAAAAAAAAAAAAACATTATTGAGATGATCCTCATAAAACTGCAGCGCTGTTGAAATTAATCCGGAGAAACAGCGCGAGGAGGACTGTAAACATAATCTGTTCATTAGATTTACAGTACTGTCTTTATGTGCAGAATTACGAGCGGAACACCAGAGGGATGTTGTCGGGTTTTTGTTTTACATTTGGCACGGAGAGAAAGAGTCGTCGGCGCAGCAGCAATCAGCCCCAGCACTTGCAGCCCTTTGTGTGTGTAAATCACGGCAAGAAATGGCCCCTTTCTCGTCCCAAATTACACCTTCTTTCGGTGCATCCTATGAAGAAATTAAATAAATACAATATGCAAAACCATGCCTAAGCTAATTAGCAGCGGGCTGCCTCACAATGAATGAAGAATACAATTAATCAGTGTGTGCGCGCGTTTGCTTCAGTGTGTGTTCAGGGGGTTTGCCGATGAACACATATGCTCGCTTTTTCATTGACGCTGCCTTTGTTTTGCCCCTCCTAATCTTCAGCCTTGTGTTTTTATTCGACAACATTGTTCTATGAAATCAGTTGTTTGCATGCTTACAGTTTTGCATAGGCAGAGAAGGGGGGGCGATGTGGGTTTATTTCAAATGCTAGTCTTATAATTGATAATGCATTGGGAAAAAGTCTATTTTTAATAGCATTTGCACCCCCCTGGTAGGTGACGTACATCTACCGTATGAGATAAGGCTGTTAGCGCTCCGCTCTCCGCTCAGTTCGGTGAGAGTGTGTCCACAGTTGGACCTTTTCCAGATGCAAGTCACAATGTAATGAGGGCCTATTAATAGATTAGATACAGTCTTGTCTGCTGCAATTTATTAAACATGATTAAACATCTTGGCAGCGGTTCCAGCTCTGCTAACCAACCCTGGAATGAGACAGCCGAACTTCTCATGGTTGGAATCAATTAAGTCATCAGTTTGATTGTGTTTATGTTTGTTGTGGTTCTGAAATGAAAAAGTCTTTGTTCATTTACAGCAAGTGCGGGAAAAGCTTCTCTCTGTCGTCACTACAGGGAAGCTCTAGCTTTTCTCATTAAGTAGTATCACTTTGTAGAATTGTTTAAATATCCCTCAAGTGCATTTCTGATCAGGAACCCATCGGTCAGAGAGATGAGATTATTGTCTGTTGTTATTTAACAGTTCAATAAAAATGCATGAAGACAGACGTGCAATATGTACACATTTAGTTTAGAATATTCAAAAAGTAAGATTATCAAAACAATGTGAAAAAATGCTGTGAAATGCTTTTGTGGTGGGCAAACTGTATAATTACACTGTCACAAAGAAATGAACATTTTGATTTGCTTCACTGTTTGAGCCATTTGGTCTGATGAAATTTGCAAATTGAATTATTTTATCCCTGTTCAAGTTAGCCGGGCACTAAACTGGAAGTTAGCCGGTTCAGTCAGCAATCTATGGGCCATTTTGGCCTCGTGCCACTGAGCTGCTTTCATAGGATTGAACAGGGCTCCGTCTCCATGACTGTGTCCAGATATAACTAAACGTCCTTGGCCCGGACAGCTAGCTGCACGGCTAACTGAGCTAACTAGCTAAGAGCATCAGCAGTTAGCAGTTACTCCAATGATAAGCTTCCTCCTATTTGTATGAACATAATGCATAGTGTACATTTAAGTGATACATTTATACTCTCATATTAAACACACAGTTATTTTCTCTCCCGGTTTTAGCCCCACGAAGTGAAAATAATTATGGTTTTGAAGGGTGACGAGGCCAAACCGCCGCTGTCTGCTGTCAGCTGGTCTCTGTGGAAACCGTGTGACGGTGAATGCGGGCTGCATCAAAGACTTCCACGGTGGCAAAGTGCCACTCGCAACAAAGGGAGCCTTGTGGCCGGGCCCCATGGTCCAACTTATACCACCACATACGCACCACCTTCCCCCCCCTCGCCTGCCTCCTCCTCCCTCATCCCTGACCCCCGTCAGCCATCAGCACATCAGAGCGGAGACAGACAGCAGAGGAAAAGGCTGGACCTCATCTCACCTCTCAAAGAGCTTCATGACCCTGTTGCTCCCAGCTGCATTCACGCCGCCTGACACCAAGTTCAAAGTAATTTCTTCTTCTCAGTGTGTGCGCGTGCGCGTATGTGTGTGGAGAGAGTAAATTAGGGTGTTTGTTCAGGCCGCAGTGTGTGATTCTGTGCACGTGTGCTTGTGCATGAGCCCTTTGAAACACTTGTGTACATACTGTGTCTATACAATACGTGTGTCTGTGTAAGCGTGTGTTATTACAGTCCCTGTTTAGCTGAGCCGAACATCTGTCACAACAGCCTGCTCTCAGATCGATCCGTCTCTAGTGGAATGAAAATAAAAATATTCCCCTTTCGGCAGCTTTATAGCAGTGGAGTGATAGCTTACACGTACAGTACACACACACACACACACACACACACACAGACTTGCAATTTGGCACGTCTGAACGTTTAATGTCAAGGATGTTTTTCTTTTTTCCGCCATCAACTGAGAGTCACATTAAAATGTCTCAGATAATTTTAATGGGAGGAAAGTGGCCATGGCAACCGTGTCTTACAATAGAAACAATACATTGTGCAGATTCCCTGTCTTGTAAGGACACTTCAGATGCAGCACACCCTGTTTTATTTTATTTTATTTTTTTTTCTAAGAATAAGAGAGGATGAGCAGATGTAGGTTGATGCACCTCAAAGGAGTCGTCTTAACCCCATTCTCTCCCCTCCATTTGTTCCAGCACAAAGGCAGTCTCCTCTGTCTACAAGACCCATTTAACACATGAGTGGCAGCGAACTCGCAGAGGGGAGGGGGGGGCGAAGGTTCATAAAATTGATGTACCTCGACATCAGCTGACCTCTGTCAGATAGTTCTGTCTGCCGAGGCTTTCTCTCGCACGTGTAGCGCTGCCGTCTCCGGCTCAACCTCGGGTGTCCTTTCTTTCCCCCTTATACAACGCCGTTGCAAAAGAAGTTCGATTTAGTTCTCCCACCCCTCCCAAAAAAAAAAAAATACAAAATACAAAAAAAATACCCAGCAACGAGAAGCCATTTTGTGCATTCAAAACCTGTGGAGATCAAACCCTTTTCCAACGATAAGTGATCATATGCTCGAGGGGGAGCAAGGCATAAATTTCATCGCGGGGAAATTTGTATGGAGGTGTTTTTAAAGTGGATGGCTTTCACAATGCAGACGGCTCGCAATAAAAGCTCTGAGAGGTATTTCCAGCAGAAGTGTGGGGTTAAATAATACTTGTCAGCAGTTCGGCAGGAGCAGACACTGAAGATATATCATCAGTTCGAACTTGACGCGGCTCAACCAGATGGAATAAGATACTATTTCCTGTAAACTGCTGACCGCCGCGGTGCTTAGTCAGAGGCGACTATACATTGTACCAGAATGCCTCGCCTTTGCATGTGAGTTTGGGTAACATGTATATACGGCGCCATTAGGTGTGCAACAATTTATCACTTTCTCCGATTTTGCTCCCCTTTTTTTAAAATATAGGAATGCCTTTCTCTGCGTTAAAAGTTTTTCAATCACAGTCAAAGATTACTAGGTTTGTGTCGATGAATCGCACCGACGGACACCTTTAAGCCGTATCATTTTACTTTCGATAGTAATTCGTCAAAGATGCGCTCTAACTGAAGAGCGAGTTTGCGCAAAAAACCCTGTCTGGCATTAAAGCTCAATGGATGCTTTTAATGCGTTGGAACAAAATGGCGGCGGCGGCGAGGCAAGGACATGCTATCAAGAGGAGCTGACTTCCCTGGCGTACTCTGAAAGCCCACGATAAAGCCTTGAGACCTTCCCTGTCATTGCCATGAAACTAAAGCTTTAATTTGTCATTGTGCGCAGCGCCAGCAAAAACATGCCGGCAGAGGAAATAAATAAGACACAAATGAGTTCCTCTAAAACGAGCCGCAGCGTATAGAAGTGAGCAGAAGTAATCGACAAAGCGTTCCTTAATAGGCTTTTCATCGTGGCTGACTGAAATGGCGGAATTTCTGCAACCACGTCAATTAGTAAAACTTTTCTTTCTCTCCTTCTCTTTCAGCTCTGAAAAGACTATGAAATTGCCACCGCCCGGCACAAAAAGAAAAGCCTTTTATTACGCTTGCCTTTCAAACAGGCTGTCGACAAAACAAGTTCTCTCCCTGCAGTAGCGAGCTATTTAGGACCGGAGAGCGAGGAAGACGGAGCCGTCACGCCATCCAAAAAGGGCTCGAATTGGGTGTGACAGCATTTGCATCACAGGCTCTTTGTCCCATATGGTGCTCTGAGGATAACCTATGAACCCTCTTTTCTGTACAGAGGACAGACTGGTGACTCTGCGAAATCAATTAGACTATCATACTAATTTGCACTGATGGCTAAATAAATCGTTAAAACTTGTATTTTGGATGAAACGGTTTGAACCGCCGACGGTTTATTTCACATTCTGGCAGAATCGAAACTAATCGTTGTATGTTGCTGTTTGTTGCACTACTAATGATGAGCTCTGGCATACATGGGAAAAAAAAGAAGCTTTTTTTCAGACTTTAACGAAAATTGCACACGTGAGCTTTGCCTTTTTGCATGTGGAAAATTACAATTTTACATGTGAATGAAAATTTCGACGCATCAACATTCCCACATATGCCACTTAGATGCATCCGTAAGTGGTTAGCATCTCTTCATGTGGACATCAGAATTCCCACATGTGGGAACAAAACATGGCTCATGAAATCGTGCTTCTTTTCGCGTCGTTCTCACATATTTTTGAACATGTGAACTCAAAATTTTAACATGCAGAAATAAAATAATGTTCTTTAGTTTTGCATGTTAACATTGTATTGGGGATCAGCTTGTGTGAATCTTTGATAGGGGATGGGCTCCATCATGACAGACACTATTAACCCCCCCAAAAGCCAATAGCGTTAGCGTAGAATGTGAGCTAGCCCCCCCGCCATGCATCTACATGTGTAGCAGACCCTGTTTGACCGGGTCACCGGGAACTCCAAATGAACATGCTCGATTAAGAAATGAGAGGGCTTCCCCTGACCAGAGGGCGGGACCTAACGCAGCATCTGAGACCGATGGCTGCCAATTTAGCAGTGGGGCAGTTGCATATATATTGTTAACTAGTTGCACAATGTGACCATGGAAGTGAACTAACATCGTTTCAAAGCCGTTTTTCTCCCCATTTCAGCTCAACCTGATATTCCTCCAAAACCCAATGGAGGTTGAGATTCCGTCTGCATTGTTTTGTTGTCCTTGTGGTTGGACGTTCCAGACCTTGACGGAAGTGTTATTGTGATTTTGAAGACTGAAGCCTGCTAAAGAGAAAAAGGCAACAACAACAACAAAAAAAAGTGATTGCACTTAAAAATGACCCCCATCTGCACTTTCTTTCTTTGACTATCAACGCCAAATGAGGCTGCAGCACCAGGATCATCCAGCACTGCTCTGGTTAATTCTAAAAACAGGTGCCGTCGTGTGTGTGTGTGTGTGTGTGTGTGTTATTACGTGCCCATATGTGTCACACGGGCCCCGCACCCCTGTGTCTCTCTTCACACGCCCGGCAGCTCAAAGCGGGTGGAGATGCTGATGGCATTAGGCTGCACTTGGGGCCAGCGAACCAGCTGGCCACCAGCTCCCAGCAGCCCTCCCAGCCCCAGGACAGGCATGAAAGGGCCCCTCAGACCTCTGGGGAGCTCTTAGTGTCTTGTCGGCCATTGTGGCCCTAATGGTCCCCCGCAGTCACACTCAGCATTCATAGCTGGCCATTATACTGGACCGAAACCAATCGCTTTGCCACGCCTGTTGGAGTCAAGAGGGGACGTAGTCTCCTGTTGAAACTGCGACAGCGGGTGGAGCTCACTCACACTCGGACACAGGGCTCTCTGGTTTGGTTCCCTCTAGCTCTGTCACTTCTCTTCAAGTTCCTTTCTGTTTTCTGATCTCCTTTGTCTCGCCCTCCACTCCTCCCGCTCTCGCTCTCCCTTTCTCTTTCTCTGTGGTCAGCTGCTTGACTGTATGGGGTTGACAGGGCCCTCCAGGCCCACCAGTAGCCGCCACCTGTCCACCTTCCAGAGGATGAAGGGTCACACAAAGACACAGCGGACATCCATAAGTCTGGAGGGCAAAATAAGATCCTGAGAGGCTGCTCGGCGCTTTGAGCTAAATTGATTTTTCACACCGTTCTTTTACTAGCTGGGGATCACTCTCTTTGATTTCACGTCTGTTTACAAATTGCACTTCTGTGTTACATATTTACGAGAACGCATTCACACAGAACCAACACAAAGGAGCGAGACACGGGACGGTCAACGGAGGGGAGCAGAACCTAGCTACACGGTTATGTATGATAACACATTAGATTCTTCACCAGTTTGCCACCATTATTCTGATCATAACAATATTCCCACTGTGGTATAGGTCAGCATGTTCCATTTGGATATTCCAAATTAGGTCTTATTCCAAATATTTTCCAACTAAGACATTGAATAGATAGATAGATAGATAGATAGATAGATAGATAGATAGATAGATAGATAGACACAAAAGTAGATAAATAGATAATATATAATATAGATGTTTTAGTTCTGAGTTCAGGATGGTAATGGCTTTGGGGTAGAAACTGTTGATGAGTCTTGCGGCGCGTGTTTTGATGGACTTGTAGCGTTTACAGTAGGGCAACAGTTCAAACAGGTGATGGGTGGAGTGGAATCAGTCCTTTAGGATGTTGTGAATTTTCTGCAGGCAATGGGAGGTAAAGATGTCGTCCAGGGAAGGTAGCTGCTGATTGTTTTTCTGGGGAGTTTGTATGACCCTCTGCAGGGTCTGCCACCATACCACACCAGGATGCCATATGTGAGGACACTCTAAATCGAACAGTGGTAGAAGGACCCCAAAAGCTGTTGTGGCAGGTTTACCCTCTTTTACAGCCGCTGATGTGCCTTCTTAGCAAGAGATGTGGTGTTCGCTGTCCATGTGAGGTCCACTGAGATGTGTGTGCCCAGGAATTTGAAGCTGGCCACCCTCTCTACCATCTCCCCGTTGATGTTCATTGGTGACTGGGCAACCTGCTTCTCCCTGAAGTCGATAATGAGTTCTTTTGTTTTTAAACATGGCAAATCTTGTTGGCTGACCGCAGTTTGAGTCGCATAGTTTCTGTGGCGAACCGGGACATTTTTGTACTGGAAGTCGGACCATCTCATCCGTTTTCCTAAACCTAACCAAGTGAGCAGAGCATAAGCGCAGCAACCTGACAAGAGAGGAAAATGAAAACTCAATGTAAACAAACGCAAAGTTGCAACATGAAGAAAAGTTCTGCTTTATCTCAAATGTGGTTTTGCAGAAAGGTACTTGGCTAACATTTATTCTGGCTGTTGGGTTGGTATGGGGGTCACAGTTTGCGACACGTGGCCTCTCGTCAGTTCGGTGAGTTTTGCGTGGGAAAGACGCATGCACGAAAGTCAAGCCACAATTTCTGGTTGGAAACAGAAAGTAATATACCTACTTTTAAACATTCCAAAAGATATGGGATATGCCCAAATATCACAAGAGCAAACTTTTCATGGCGGCGTTTGAATTAATGAAAGCGAGGGAAGTATGCACGGCCGCACTTTTTCATTAGCCATGTAAACAGCTTAGTATTGTCTTTTTCAAAGTAAGGGCGCAAAACTGTGATACTTTATGCATGTGAACGTGCTCATTGAGGCTGATTAAAGGCTCACAACGGGGTTCCTGGTAATAGCGTTTGTTACATTACTCGAGACTGCAGAGAAAAAAAAATGGCATGCAAGTGGAACGGCAAAATAACTAATTCCTCCCCGAGATCACACGAGCGGCAAAGGCTCAGCCAACAGCTCGTGTGTGTGTGTGTGTGTGTGTGTGTGTGTGTGTGTGTGTGTGTTTTGCGCACGAATCCCCACAAATCTACAGTCTCAAAGTCACCCCATCAAAGCTGCTATCAACTGGGCGGCGAAGCACTTTGATGTCCCGACTGTCTCTCAGGTGCACGCGGGCCAATTAGCGCCGAGTTCCCTTTTGTGCAGAGGTTGTATACAAGTGACCCGATGCTCCGTGTCGCAGCGAGTTCAAAGGGCTGACAGTGTCAAAGAAAGTCCCCGTGGGGGCTACACGAGCGGGAGTATAGCCTCTGCTATGCAAACACCCACCCACCCCTACCCTCCCCCCTCCCCTCCCCTCTCTGAAGCCCCAGAGCTCCAGGCAGGGGAACAATATCATGTCGAGCCGGTGAATCTCTAATGCGGAAAAAGGAGGAGACGAGCACACAGCACACGCACACACACACCCGCCCAAATGCGACAAAACACACACACACACACACACACACAAAGAGATGAGGGGAAGACTTGGGAGATTAATTCGGGTTTGTGTGCAGGGAGGCAGGTAAAGTGCGGATTGAAAGCCAGAGGGTGGAGAGAGATTTTGTCTGCGGGGAGGAATGATGAGGAGAGTCAGAAATACAGTTTGAAAAGTTGGGTAACTCGTATCGATTGAACACATGGCTTCAATACAGCGGCGCCGAGAGGGAGAACTTTTTTTTTATCTCTTTTTTTAAGATGCCCTGTGCATCAGTAAATGTGATTTGAAGTGGGGGACGACCTAAATATCCCGATAGGACTTAATAAAATCTGGGGTGCTTACATTTTAACATTCTGGGACCAGTTTGAACATTTTTGATCTATGGTCTGGACAAATGAACATTTTTTTTTTCTCTCTAGGAACACCAGTAGCCCTCGCTACATGGGGAGCCATCAACAAAGTCCCATTCCAGGTCTGGACCCTTATCTTCGAGAAACATTGCAGTTGCGCATCCTCTAAAAGACTTTTTTTTTTTTTTTTTTTTTTTTTGCTCCCCTTGTTGATTTCATTTTCTGAAGATACCTCAGCAAAAAGAAACTTTCTGTTGAGACTGGCGTCATGTGGGAATGCAGGCTATTAAACTGAAAAAAAGTGTGTTTGGGCTTCTCTGTACAATTGCAGTCTGGGGTGGTATTCAAAACTAAGAGAGTGATGAAAGTTGTCGTACAGCCAGTGAAGGTTTGCTGTGTTTCGCATCCACAGGGATGCACAGAGATAAGTTCGAGACAGAGCTGAGGCCAATAAGAGGGGACCATTTGACAGATCCAGTATCATTAGTGTGAAATAATGTGAATGTAAATTTAAATGTGCTTTAAAATCAATGCTATAATATAAAATAATGCATTTTATGATCACTATACTGCGTCTGGTTTATTAGCCACATATTGGAGGGAGCGTTCAAGTCCAAGCCTCAACTGTGTACAACTGAAATGTCTATGAAAGTGAAGCTGAAAGTCTGCTAACAGTTTAAATGGGCGACTTTGACAGCACAGTCAGAGCAGGTCCTTCACTGACTGTCCCAATGTCAAAGTGTCCATTTAATTGTAGCTTGCAGCTATTTGTGTGTGTGTGTGTGTGTGTGTGTGTGTGTGTGTGTGTGTGTGTGTGTGTGTGTGTGTGTGTGTGTGTGTGAATGGGAGAATGATAATAACCCTCTACCCCTTCTAATTATTAAACTTTAGTTAATGGCTATTTCGCTGTGTTGATTATAAAGTTGCAACTGATGTTTACAATACTTTTCAACCGCTTAATAAATGGCTCATAATGCATTTCCAATGATTGTTGAAAATTGACTGAAATTGATTGACTGTGATTGTATTATATTTATTCATATCATTTATTAAAAACTGTTATCACATCAGTTTATTTTATTGGCAACTGAATCCAATAATATGAAAAAATGTTGGACTTTTACTCAATTTAAACTATTTAAATGGGTGACTTTTACTTGAACCAAAGTCATTTTCCAACACAGTATTTTAGCTGTGTGTGACGTTTGGATACTTACAGCACTGCATACTAGGACAGAAATAGAAATGAATACAAAAGTTATCAGAAATCAATTAGTCACTAGTTCTCAGTACATTTTTGGAGCTATCCAGCAACTAATAATCAGCATTTTATCGGCATATTATCTTGAAGAGTGTTCTCCAGAAACTTAAGATCATTTACTATATAATCCTCCATTGTACCACTAAAATAACCATCACTATTATTTAATAGTATAGTTCAGTTTAGTTTAATAGTATAGTTATATTATATTTAATATATAATATTTATAGTTCATTTGAACAACAATTTCGACAGAATAAATGGCTTTATGAACTATTTATTTGGCAAGTTGAGTTGCAACATTACAATGGCCATCCAAATAATGTTTTAATTATCATAAACATCAGACGCAACTTCACAATGCACAACTGCTTGAAAATGATTTATAAAGCGTTTCACTGGTTGTTAACAGTGAAATAAGTACTGACTAAAGTTTAATTCACCAAAAATGTGCTGCTAGTTAATGAAGGTTATTATTAAGTGTTAGTGAGGTAGTCGCTAAGTACTAATTAGAAAGTCTTTAGTGTTCAGAACTATGGTTGTTTTAGTTCTTCTCTCACTCTACATGTTTGCACATGTATCTCACTTATAGACCTCAAAATACAAAACTAGAGTTTAGATACACACACACACACAGACTGACCTGTGTTGAGGTGCAGTCCATGTTAGTTACTGTTTTCTCGTGAGACAGCACCGCAGAGTTTTTGTTCAAGACCAGAACACTTGTACAGTATGTGTGTATGTGCGGTACAGCCTCTGTGTGTGTGTGTGTGTGTGTGTGTGTGTGTGTGTGTGCAGTGTACAGGAGGGCTGCAGCGGGCTCATTACTGGAAAATTCAGGAACCTGAGTGCAGACAACACGCCCAGAGACAAGAACACATAGAGCAGCTGAAGCTTGACATGCAATGATATAAACACACACATGCACACACACACACACTCACACGCACACACACATACTTCATGTTCCCTCTCAGCAGTGTGGATAGGATGTTGGCCCCCTGCAGCATTACCTGCAGCCAAGTCAGAGGGCACCATTAAATTTCAACATGCTTTCGCTGCCCCTCATGACCCAGGAAGTGTTTAGCATTCTGCTCACGCGCCGAACACCAACAACTCAAGCTCGCACAATCCATCCCCGTCCTCCAGCCCGCGCTCCGTGCAGAAAAACATTGTGAACTCTTCCCTATGTGCATTTGGTTCGTGCAAAACGAGATATTTTGCTGTTAGCCAAAGGCATTTGTGTTGTGCAAAAAGTACCCGTCTGTTTACGTCTGCCTCTTTCTCTCCCTCCGTCTTCTTTTCTTTTTGAGGTTCAAGGACGTGGCACTCTGTGACAGCGCCGAGAGAAGCATCTTTTCTCCCGTTATTAGGTGTCCTATTCGATGAGACATTCCTCTACCTTCCGCAGTGAAGTGGAGGAAATAAATAACAAGGCAGGAAAAAGCCTGCGGGGGGAAGTGACACGGAGGTTCACGCCGGTTTCGTGTCGCTCCCCGGAGACTGAAGAAAGAAGAAGAAGAAGAAGAAGAAAGAATGGAGGGTTGAGGAGAAGTGAGGGAGCAGAGGAGAGAGATTTTTTTTTTTTTCACGGAGGGTTAGGGTGTGCACATGGGCGAGATAGTCAACAACGTGGAGGTGTTTGCTGAGGTGTGAAAGAATGTGAATGCAGAGAATGAAAAAGGAAAAATCTGAGGGATGATTCCAGTTCACTAATAATGTGTTTCATGTTTTTTGTGGTTTGCCCATCGTTTCTAACAGATACTCACAAAGTGACACAAAGTCCAAACTGAAGCAGTCAATTGATCAGAATCCCTTTATTTAGAGCTGAATTTAAGTGCAGCCAAAAATGTTAAGGAATATATTTTTTATTTAGTTTATTCATTCTGGGTTCTCCCATCTTAATCGTCAAAATTTGAGCATGAACGTCCCTTCATTGTGTTTGTTTTTGATACATTGACGTATCCTTTAAAGGCGACCTATCGAGCTTTTTTCCTGTGCTGCAAAGCTTTCTTTATGTTCTAGTGCTTGGAAAAGGTCTTGAAAGTTAAAAAGAAGTCCGCACCAACAGAAGCTCCTCTCTCCCACAGAAAAACTGCTCCTGAAACGCCTCGTCGGCATTCTCGCTTTTAATTCCATGACTTTGTAACATCACACTACATCAGAGTCACACATTTGCAGCTGGTTTGGCACGCAAGAATGCAAAGCATTAGCACAGCTGCTCTGTTGTTGTTAGTGTTGCTGGCTCAGGCGTGTGTGAACTGTCCAATCAGGGCTGACTGGGTATTCAGGGCAGGCAGGCCTTAAAGAGACAGGAGTTATACGAGCGCTGGACAGTATGAGAAAACAGATTTTCGAGCATTTAAGCATGTAAACCTATTCTGGTATAAACTCTAAATAAAAGTGTGGCCCTGAAAACGAGCATAATAGCCGTCCTTTAAATCTATTAAGACCCAGTGTTTCTAAGTGGTGTTATTGTTGGTGCAGCTGTTGCAACGACAACACAGGACAAAAGCATGAGTTTATTCATTCATTGAGTCTTTAATAGACACGTGAAAGCAGACAGAAATGGTGCCAGTTCACCAGCCTGACTGGATCAACAGTCAGCCTCCGTTTTCCTGGGTGATTACGTGTCCGGTGCGCGGACAGAATTGCACGGCGAAAGCGAGGTTTCATGAACGCTGATGGTGTCGCTACTCTATGCACGATCACCACTTACTTAATAATGACACGTCAAAACAAAACAAAAAAGTGTCTGTTGCCAGTTGTGAGTAAAAGCGGCAATTAAACACTGGGCAAGTATTCACTTACAAACCAAGGAATGCGGAACTGAGAAGAGGAAGAACTCACTTCTGCAAATGATCGAGGAAGCTACTTGTTCCTTTTGGGCGGGAGGGCGGAGGATATTCAGTGTCAGCGACCGATGATCGTGACAAATGCGAGATGAGCTATTTTTCCTGTGTGCGACAGTCAGACTGGTATGATTAACCTCATCATCACTGTGAGTCAGACAGCACACACAAACTGACCCGGGAACAAACACAAGCTTTTGCATGGATTGAACCAATTTATTGTGCTAGGTCAATATCATGCCCCGGAGTGACTGAGTAAGTGGAAATCCAGTGAAGGTATCTCTATTCTTCACCACATTTTCCATGAATGCAACATGTATTTCCCACATGCCTACTTTCAATCATTCTGTTTTATGTACTGAACGTTTGGACAGTACAAACTATTATTCAACGTTCTATTTACCCTGCACGCCGGTTTGGCTCTCTGTGTATTTACTTTGTGTTCATAAACTGGAATTGCATTTGAATTTCTCAGAGCACGCTCTCATTTCTCCGCGCAGATATTCAGATATTTATCAGGGGCTGCGGAGCTGATGCAGCCTGGCAAAAGAATCCATTCTGTGCAGCGGGGAGAAAGGAGGGAGAGGAGGCCCTCATGAAGATTTCAGCAGACCTCAGTACCTTTGAAATAGTTCTTTTCAAAAGCACCATGGCGTGTATCCATACATATTTCATTGTGCATGCTCACAGAGGCAATGGGAATTATTTATGTGGTCCAAGAAGAGAGGGAGATAAAGGGAAAGAGAGATAAAGAGAGAGAGAGAGAGGTCTGACGCCGCTCACACACTGAAACTTCCTCACAGATTAAGCGGGGCAGAAGCCAGGGAGATACGTGCTCAACTAATTAAACGTCTAAATTAAGTCATTAAGTCTGTGGCCCCTTTTTCTTTCTTTCTTTTTTTTTTTTTTATCCAATCGCCTCTGGTTAAAAATAATTAAATCTCCCCTCTTCCCTCTCCTCACCTTTTCCGCGGCTTTGTTTCATAATACAACTCAAAAAGATGTTGGCAACGGGCCCGAGAACGCTGCAGCACGCCACTTGTCTCTCACCGAGGGCGCTTTTTGTGTGTAACGCTGGCACCCACGCTAAAAAAATAAATAAAAAAAACAGCCTCGCGGTTCGGCGGCGCGCACGTGGCGTGTTTGCTCAGCTCGCGCGAAGACAGCGTACGGGCCGGCCTCACAACACGCCATTAAACCAGCGGCTGCAGAGACGAGCTTCGGAGGGGAGACGGGAGCGGGGGGGGGAACGAAATGGGCGCACAATGTGTGTTTGGATGTGTGTGGGCGTCTCGTGGCGAAGGTGTGTGTGGATTAGTGTGTGTGTGCGCAAGAGGGCTGAGCATCTGCTGACATTTAGACAACTTGTCCGACCTGTGTGTGTGTTAGTGTTTGTGAGTGTGTGTGCTTGTACGTTCCTGCACGCCGTGGGAAGGAACGCTGTGACGTAGACATCTGCTGGCTTTGCTGCAGTTCTACCTGGTGTCAAGTCTCGGGTGTGGGTGTGTGTGTGTGTGTGTGGGGGGGGGTTGGCTTGTTTTGCCAACTTGACACGCTCCCAGCTTGTTCTCCACTTCCACGTCTTAGCGCAAAAAAGAAAACGTGCAATGAAACCCTCTCCATCTCCCTCTTCCTCCCTCTCTCTGTTTGTCTCTGCCTCCCCTTCAACCACACTCCATCGGGGCCTCGGAGCGAGCTTTGATAGCTCGAGTTGTCTGCTATTTTTCATCTTCCCCTCAGAGGTCTGCAACTAATTCCGTCTTTTTTTCAATTTATTTATTTATTTATTTTTACATACATGTGTTTTGTTTGCATCAAAAAATACTTTGAACCGGGACCAAACTCACCGAGGGACGCTAAATTTATCTGCGCAGAGGAGCCGAAAACGTTGCGCTCGACGCAGGGCGTGATATTAATTCATTGAGTGGTTGGGAAGGAGACAAAAGGATAAGGGTGTGTGTGTGTGTGTGTGTGTGTGTGCATGCATTGGAAGGGGGTGTGGGGGTAATATTTGTCAATTAGTATGCAAATTCATGCGGGTGCCTCCCTCAGATATCCAATCAGGCTGTCACCTCAGCGGGGGGTGTGATTATGAAGTCCCTATGAAGTGTGGCTCTTAGGCTGCTATGCAGAATCAGGGAGGGGGGCCCGCTGAGGACACGACGACACCACTTGGATGACCGGTCGCTGTTTGAAGATTCAGATCAGAGACGTTACACGTACGCCTAATCATCAAGCCGCCTCTCTATGAAGGCGTTATTGTTTACCTCAAGTGTACTCGCTTGAGCTCTTTTTTACCCATGTGCCCTGCCTTTTTTTTTTTGCCACTGGCTCCTGCCCCCCCCGTATCGCCCCGATGCAATATCTTTTAGATAGCAAATGGACGGAAATGTGCGGTAAGTTGTCGTTTAAAGTAGCGACGGCGTCTGCAGTGCAGCGTCTCTCTCTCTCTCTTTGATGCCACCTTCTCTTTATCACCTCCTCCTCCTCCTCCTCTCTGTTTCTTCCTTTGTCACCGTGTGTCACTTTGCCTCGAGTCAGTCATGAGCATACCTGTATCAGACGTGCACGCCTCCACACTCGCCTCACTGTGTGCAAGTGCGTGCGCGTCGCGGCCGCCACCGCTCACTCCGCCTGTCACAAGAGGGGGAAATGGCTCGTGAGAGATTAAAGCTTTGTCTTGTCATAATGAAAGGTTAGAGCGATGGAGAGATCTGAGTCCAATGAAACGAGAGGGACAAGACAGACAGAGAGGAAGAGGGGGAGAGAGAGAGAGAGAGAGAGGGAGGGAGAGCGGGGAGAGAAATAACAGGGGCGGTCGGAAAATGAAGATCAGAGGCACTCAAGCGTCGCCCCGGCGGAGTCTCGCCGTTTTTTCCTCCATGAATTCAATCAAGCGAACGACAGACTGCCACTGACAAATGTTACCTCCGAGTTCCCTCTCTCTATCTTTTCCCTCTGCTATTGTTAAGACCATGGATCAAGGGGTAAACACCGGTCTATCACCACTGGATGGCTGTGCAGAAATTGCAATTACAGAAAGCAAAACAAAGCCTGTTGCCACACAGAAGCCCTCACTTGCATTTTTTATTTTTTTTTATTTTTTTATTGTGTCCTTCAAAACAGCTTCCTGATTCAGAAAAAACAAATGTAGGCTATTTAATCTTTACATTCTTATGTTGTTATGTTATGTTATGTTATGTTATGTTATGTTATGTTATGTTATGTTATGTTTCTCTGGCATTTCCTTGGCATTCATCTCACTGCCAAAGTACCAGTGGTGAGCCTCTCTAATAGTATACCACAGCTCCACCCAGTGGAAGGGAGAAATCAAGTCAACCACGAGGACATCATTTGCTCTTTGCCTCAGTTCACCCAAAAAGAGCTGCGGTGCCGCTGACACTTTTGGGGTACCGAGGTGGATTTTAACAAGTGTGTATGAGCAGTGCCCCCAGTCGCTATTGCAAAGCTCCAGAATTAAACGCTTGCAAGAGGTTTTGGCGGCTTTACCTTGGTCGTGGCTGCAAAAACCTAATATGGATCACGAGAGTCTAGGGTTACGAAATATGAGTCTAATCGATTTTTTCTTTAAATATATAAATAATAAACATAAATCAGCACTTTTATGTTGTATACTTTAACCATTTTTTGTTTGTTTTTATGGCAGTAACATCAGCAACAGGAGGACTATCGACAGACATCAGCTGCCACAGCTGCTCACAAAGGGTTCTTTTCGCTGGCTTGTGGAGGTCAAAGTTGAATGTGGTGCGCCTCCTCCTCGCACGGGGTCCGTTTTTTTTTTTTGGTCGCACGGGGTGAGAAGCGAGCGTCACTTCAGCTCAACACAGGGGAACATTTGGGAAGAACAGAAGGGCACTTGGGCTCATCAGCGGAGCACTTGGACCGACAAGTAGGGCACTTGGACCAAGTGACACAGCGACGCTCGCTGCACTCTAGTGCTCTGACATTGAGGCAAAAATTATACAAGCAAAAGTCCCAATAGGGCACGGACAGATCCAGGTTGAATAAAAGGCTTAAAAAAACAGCAATCACCGCAAAAACCTCCTTCTCCCTTGTTGTTCTCGTCCCCACGTGCACATCGCTCTCTTATCTTTTCATTTCTTATGCTACGCTATTTCCAGCCCGGTCAGAGTGCTGAAACCAAAGTTCATCCAAAAATGAAAATTCAGTCTTTATGTCTACCCACCCCCCATGGCGATCAACAGTCTGGTGAGGTTTTCTTTTCCAACCAAAAATTCTGGAGCGTCTCAGCAGAGCAGCGTCGTAGCATTCTCCTGAGTAACTGAGTCTGCTCGAAACAAACAACCGAACGCACAAAAACTGGAAAAAAAAAAAAAAAAACATAAAAACATGCATACGTACATAAAATAGCTCCATGCAAGTTGGCACGGCGTAATCTAATTCCTTGGAAGGCCTGAGATGCCGACTAGCGTTGAAAAGATGACATTTAGACCCCTCGATGTGTGGCCAATGGACAGCTTCAGCGTTCGCGCTAAAGGCCACGCTCTTGAAGCACAACTCCTTTATGTTCGGAGGTAAATTGTTCCACGGTCCATTTCTCGCCTTTCAGTGTGTTAATGATCAGAGGCTGTGATGTGGCAGCAGCCTTGAGAGTCAATCAACACTTGTTCGTAAAAAGGCCCCGCTTGTCACTTGTAGACGTATATGCGAGGGAATTTCAGGTCATTGTGTTTGAGCCCTTGACCTTGCACTGCATGTGCTATTCATCCCTGAATGAAGACTTCTCTTCCCCGTCACAAGCCGATAGATGGGTGATTTACCATTCAAGAACAGTTGAAGGGCAGAACATCATTCATCATCTTCCCCCCTGCGCCCTCAGGATGATGTTCCCCCCGCAGTGTCTGAGACTAAAACATACACACACACACGCATAAGTAAGCATGCATTAGTTCGTGTGAGCACGCACGCCCACACAAACACACAACAACCACCGCGGCACCTCGGGAGATTAGGAGAAGACCGTGTGCCGGAACAGCCAGAGAGATGCCTCGCGTCCCAAAATGCCTCGGGCTCTGCACCAGGAAGTGAGCACTTCCAGACCTCCAGCTGGATCCAGAAGCCTGCTGCGCTCCTGGGCACATGGCACCCATAACAATGCTCTTAAAATCCCACAAGTCCCGAACAAATGAACTAAAGCGACTGAATTACATGCTAATCTCTAATGTGTCTCGGCGCACACAATTTGGTGGAACTGACTGGAATCAATAAGCATCCTGCAGCGCCGGTAAGCGTTTTTATGTAGCATACAAAAGATGTCATGCAGTCAGCTAGTGTGATAATATGTTTACCTTGGCTGTGCAGGCAACTCACAGCTGTGAGACAGTTTAGAGCAGTATTTAAATCTCGCCTCCCCCCACCCTCCAGGTAACTTGTTTGTTTTGGGTGGAGAAAGATGCATTTGACATTCTTCCGTTCCTGCCATTACTTCTCCCTGAAAATTGGCCCTTCCCAGCGTCAGCTTAGCGACACGGGAGCCCAAACAAGCTTGTATAATGCATCGGCCACCGCTGGCACCGTAGCTAGCTCGGGCGGGCTAAAAAAGAGAAAAGGCTGGCTGTTGTCTCTGCTCTTCTGCTCTGCACTGGCATTACTATTTTACAAGCAAGCAGGCTCATTACAGAACCATATGCTTGGTAACGATGAAAGCTGTGGGTGCATCCCTTGTATGAGCTGGGATGCTTAAATTATTAAATACACCGCCGAGGCTTGATTCAGACGTGGCAGGCAGCCCAGTTCTTGCACACGCGCGCGCAGAAATGAATAAAGGCGTGGGGAGAAAACTTCAAACACCTTTCCTGTGCATTTAGTGTAATGAACAATGCCTTAATTGAGATTGGCTAATTACCCAATTTCGACATAATTAATATGATCCTAATTAGCATATGTAAATGGGACGTTGCATAATTGAGAATCCCTGTTTTGAATTAGATGGCTCTAAAGTGAACCCGCACGTGAAAAGGTACAAAGCAGCCATTAGGAGTTTGATGCCGCATTAAAAACAGGCCATCATTCAAGGCGCGCTGATGAAACCGCTCAGCGTCCCGCAGATGTTCGGAAGCATTACGAGAACGCGGTTGATTATTGTTGATATGTTTTTGGGACACCACTAATTAGAAGTCGTTACCTACTTATCACTTTTGTGCCACTACTTAAGCAGCAAGGAAAACAATCTTGGCGCCCGAGTTTTGCCGCCCCACGTGCAAAAGGCGACGGCGGCGAGGTGCACATTCAGCACTCGGCTCATCCGTGTCCTTGGAGCTTTGTCAGCAGGAGCGCTCCTGCGGCCAAGATGCTTCTCAATAAGACGGTGCAGTAATTGTTATGGGACATGCATCTCGCGCGGCCGTCTGCATCACTAATCAATCGGTGCAAGCGCTGCCGTTAATGGTGTACAGTATGTGCACTTGTTCCGAAGCGCTGACTGGTTGACCATATTGCGAGAGCTAATGAAGTACCATTACGAGACAGAGCAATAAAGTACTGAATTTGACACATAACACAATAATTCCTTAAAGTATTATCACGTTTCATTTATCGTATTTGATGTATTAAAGGGGCACCATGTTGCTTTGGAGAAGAAGTTCAAACTCAGAATTAGTATTTTAACATTTACAATAATTATGAGGTGACAATACAAACTCAGAAATATGCATTTTTTTTCCTATAAGTGAATAAACAAGCTGTTCAAATAAGGTCCCCAGAACACTGTATGAAGCTAGAAAGCTGGCAGGGTCCGCCACATATAAACAAAGTTAAAACAGCATAAAATTGTGTCGCCCTTTAAGGTCAGTTCATTTATTCAGCTTAGCCATAAGTTTCTTTATTTACTTTGTTTAGACACAAAAAAAAAGATGTTTCCCTTCTTATTAAAATTTCTTCGCCAAAACTTGGTGCTTTTTTTGCTGAATGCACGACAAGCCTCTCGTGCAGCAGAGACATACCGAACATTTTGATCCGATAGTGTCTCCCAGCCCAGTTTGTACCTGATGTTGCCTAACAATGGGTTGTCTGACCCCTCAGTGGTGGAATGACATGTTGTCCTCGGCGCGGGCTAATATTGATCTGGTAGCAAGTGGCAGTTGACTGAGCGAGCCTGGAGGGCAGCAGTAATGGGAGGGCCAGGGGGCGCGAGGGGGCAACCGAGCACCTGGCTCACCCAGCTGGTAGAGAGGCTCCTAAGGCACACAGAAGACCCTGGCTGGCTGGCTGGCTGACACCCACGCTGGGCCACACACATACACACGGATAATACGCACACACACACACACACACACACTCACAAATAATACACACAGCACAGACAGAAATGCACATACTCCTCTCCTCCGTCTCTCTCTTTGGCTCTCAGTCACTCATACACTCCAGGCTCTGTCCAGACTTGTGGCATCAGTGCTGTCAGGACACAGGCCTCCACGTTGGATTCAATCAGCAACGTTGTCAGTCAGCGGCACACACACTGGCGCACGCACACACAGGTCGCCGCTGCTTTTCCGCCTTGGCAGAAGGGGAGCATGTTGTCCTTCCAGTGTGATTTCCTCTTCCTTCCCGCCTGCCATCTCCGTTCCCTCGGCCCTGTCAGCTTTGCCCCCTCTCCTTGTCAGCAGCCATATGGCTGCCCCCCCCCCCACTCTGCCCCTCCACCCCCTTATGTCACCCCCTAGACTCCTTCCCCTATGCCTCATTCCCCTGTTGGAGCTTCACTGACAGCTCTAAATGCACCACTCAGCCCTCCGGATCACTGGACTTACTATACGTCCAGTTACTCATCGGAACACCCTTCATTCATTTTCACAGATCAGAGACTTTCACTTTCATACCATTGTAGCTAAGCACAAACTAGTGAATCAATATTTGTGTGACTGTTGTAAACAAAAGGACTCCTGTCTTATTCAGCCAAATATCCAACAGAGCAACATGTTGCAAAAAAAAAAAAAAAAAAGATATTGCAAATGCAGTATTTCACAATAAGAGGGAATTTTCATTTTTGCATCACATTTTTCATTTTTCGCTCAAAATAAAATGATAAAATCATGATTTCCTGGGTTTCTGTAGCACACCAACATGTTTTCTTACATCTGGAGAGCAAGATTTGGAGGCTAGGATGTCTCTGCAGCACTACAGTACGCCATCATGATGCTGTTCTGTCATACATCCTACCTTTATCAAAAAAAGGTTACATCGAACTTAGCTGTTTGACATTCACATGTGAATTTTGAGTCACATTATTTTTCAAGCACCTTCAAACAGACAGAACAGCCCTCAATTAACATAACCAGGAAGCTCCACTGAATCAAAGAACTAACTCTTGTGGGAGATAACGAGCACAAGATCTCATTAAAACATTATTTGCAATATTACAGTATAGTCAGTTTTATACATTGCATCAATAGCAGGGCAGCCTACAAGTTTTTTTTACATGTGATTGTCTTGGTAATGAAGGCGGCGGAGGCGAGCTGCAACTTCATTTCTTCATTCAGCGCAGCATAAAATTCCCCTGATAACGCTACAACTGTTGCACCAAAGCCAAACTCTGAGTCTTGGTTACCGCGATGGGTGTACTCGCTAAACATCTGCATGTCCGTCTATAATGGAGACAGATCCGCAGCAGTTACAGTGTAAGGGCCCTGGCTGAAGCGGTCTGTCCGGAGGCGCTGGTGGGTCGAGGTGCGTCCCCAACGTCAGAGTTTTCCCTAGATGGCTCCCTTCTTCACTGCCCTTATCTTTCCTTCTTTCCCGATGTGTGGCCCTTTTGAAAAAGGCCACTCCCCCTCCTTTGAGCTATGAACTTTCATTGCACCTCATGTGAAATGTATCTATTTTGTCAACTTTTTTCCAAATTTGTATAAATGTTTTTTTTTTATATATATATATGTGCTTGTAACTCGCGTTTATCACGGTGTTGTTGGGTGCGCCCACTTTCAATTTAGATGGCACGGGCACATCGGGGAACATCCATTGCGGTGCAGCTGGCATAACTGGACTTTTGATTCATAGTACGCAATCCACAAGATGTTACTATTAACATCGTTATGTTTACTGTATTTTCGCTCAACTCCAACTTGGAGCCGGACCAGTCAAAGAGAGCTTAACGTGACGAGTACCTCTAGGACAAAAATGCAAGAATGTAACACAAGTACGCTTTGATTCGTGTGACTTTGAGGTTGGTGACAGTGGGTGATGAGATTGTTGAGAATGGATGTGGCAGAAAGCCGCTTTCAAAGAGTGCCTTGAGTTAAAGGGGCTCTGTAGAACTTCTATGTTCTCGAAGCCGGTCTCTTGTTCATTGTAGCGGACTCCATTTCTAAACTAATGTTTGCTGCTGCCCTGTTAGTGAAGCCACAAGCTTTGCACAGGCGGCTGAGAGGGAGATGGGACAGGTTTTTTGACATATAGCCAATAATGAAAAAACATGTAAATTGCTACAAATTGTAACATAAAGCCCCTTTAACATTTTTTGTTAAACTGTTACTTCACATTTCAAGGTTGCATAAATTGTGAGCACAGTTTTAATTTGATTTTTATGCACACCAAACACCACCAACATTTTTTTATATAATCCAAAATGTCGCTCTCTCCCTCTTTTTCCTCTCTCTCGCTCTCTCAATGGGACTGTACGCTGGTCTGACCATCAATCTGAGGCCCTGGAGGGACAAGCGTGGACGCTGGTGTGTGCGCGCACATACTTTTGTGTGATGGGAAGTACAAAGTGATGAAACACCATGGCCTGTATAGTAATAAAAAAAAAGTGTGTGAGGGGGGCCCGAGATCTCTCCAGTGCAAAAGACATTAACAGAGAGAGAGAAAGAGAGAGAGAGGGAGCAAAAGAGCCAGTGCCACCGTTGCCGGCCGACAAATCTGCCGTCAAGACCAGGGGTTGTAAAAATGTGATGGCTAAAAGCTAATGTCAGAAGTTATGTGGAGCTGTCATCTGCTATTAGAGAGGATTATCGCCACCGTCTTGACTCCGAGAAAGACGGGGCTGAATGGAAAAGAAGAGCGGGGCGGTGGCGAGAGAGAGAGAGAGAGAGAGAGAGAGAGAGAGAGAGATGAGAGAGAGCGTGCAGAGGAAAGAGGGTCCTGTTGACAAAGAGCGGAGGGCAGGAGACATTTCGAACGCCGAGCGGTGACAGGCTGGAGACCGCAGCGCATAAACTTTAAACTGCACTGATCAGCGCTGATAGCCGAGGGCGTCGCGCTCTTAATAACTGTCATAGTGTGTCAGACCGAGACTGACTGATCGCTGGTAACAAGATCCTTAAGTCCTAATGGCCTCGCGACTAGTCCCTGGAACTCAAGACTTAGTCTAAGTCCCCTGAAAGCACCGGCGCAGTCAGGATAGAGAGGGCTTGATCAGACTCATCAAAAGCCGAGGAAGCAGAAGTTATACAGAGTGTGTCCTTCTCCTTTCCTCTTTTCGCTTTGGCTCAGACACTTTTTTTTATCTATTTACCATTTGCAGCTTTTTAACCGCTCTCCTTCGATTGCTTTAGTGCAAAAGTCACCCCTAATAACTGCAGCCTCGTTTCGCTGTTTATGTGTGTTTGTGTTCCTTGGTGCACTCTGGGAGATGATTTCTGACGTAAGTAAACAATCTTTTTTTTTTCGACTGCTTCTTCTCAACCTGACTCATCCACTTTTACCTGAGGGAGTCATTTCCTGTATTTCCCAGAATCCGATAATTTCGACAACACACAGAGAAGTGGCAGAGTGTGCCGAAGCATTATGAAAAGAAAAATGTGTCACCAAAAAGTGGATTTATAAGCGGAAGATAGACAGTAAAAAGTTGTTGTTTTCAAAAAAAAGTTTGACTTTTGGCAGCTTTCTTGTGGAGAGTTAGATGAGAAAATCGATACTGCTATTATGGTTGCATGGTAAATATGTACAGTAGCCTATGACGCTAGCTGGTTAACTTATCTTAGCATAACAACTAAAAAAGAGATAAAAGGCTAGCTTAGCTCTATTATCAAATGAAACAAAATCCTCCTGCTCACATGAATGAATGCATTATTTTTTAATTTCATCAATCCATACACAAAAACCCCCTAAATTTCCAGGGGTACTCGCTAGCAAATGGTGATTCTTACACTTATTTCACAAACTAGGGATAACTTCTTAATTGGTTCTGGAGGTGCTACCGGCTGATTCTTTTCCTTTTTTCCTTTTCACATTTGCTAAATATGTAGCTTGTGTCAGTTAGTCAATACCCTTTAGTTGATAGATAAATAAATCAAACAATTCTTCGCTAGTTTTTTTGGTCATTTCCTGGAATTTCTGATGGCTGCTTGGCGGCTTGGAAATGACCATTTTTACGCTAACAAACGAGGTGTAACATGTTGGTGGGCATGTCAGCGCATTTTCTTTTTGCTTTCCATGCTAGCTGTTCCCATTTGTCTGCAGTCTTTCAGCTAAGCTAAGCTAACCAGCTGCTGGTTCGAGCTAGATATTCACTGCACACGCAAGAAAAGTGGTATAAATGTAGCTGTTATGGGGGAAATGGATCTAACAATCATCAATAACTCAAACTAGCCAAAACTATTCTCAAACTCACGTAACTTAATTTTTTTTTTTTTTTTTCAGCGGAGATCTAACATTTTCTCAAGATACCAAGTATGGAAATATAGAGGAACAAGTAGTGTTAACTGAGCATGAGTTTAGATTCACTAATTAATGATAACGGGTTGATATAGAATATATTCCTGCACAGATTAGTTTCACCTTGACGTTACTTAGGGAGTAATAAAAGAACATTGTCTGCTAAAGGGTTAGGAGTGCCGAGTGATTCATATGTATTAGATTAGGTTACGTGTAGCTCACCCTCAGTTCCGTCAAGGATGCAGAATTACGCGAGTGAAGCCAATTACACTGACTAATTTTAAGAATCCATCAGCCTGGAAATAGTCTTTAATGTGGCCACACGGCTCCATCCATTGTGGAGAATACCCTGCAAAGAACACGTTTTAATTGAAATCCCGTTTACTGTTCTGTTGATTCCATTAAAGCTGCCGGTGAAGCGCTATTTCCCTCCGTGACCAGCTGCCTGTCAGTCATTATCGCCCGCCGCATTCCAGCACCAGATAATGCATAAAAATGACAGTAAATCTACTAAAGGTCTGCAGCACAGGAGTCATAAAGTAAATCGGCTGCTTTATGCTTACTGTGCTAATGGGGGGCAGGGAGGGCCTGAGGGAGTTTAAGGGCATTAAATCTGAGATGGTGCTGAGGGGGAGTGGAGCAAGGGAGGGCGTCAATCACATCAGCGTACACATATGTAAATGTACACAAACATGCACACACACACACACACACACACACAACACCCATGAGGGAGGAAAATGGGAATCTTAATACGTGGACTATAAGACTAATGCTTATTATTAATGACAGCTGCCCATTACGACAGTAGAGTCCACACACACACACACACGCACACACACACACTTGCGCACACAACACAAGTAGCACCCTATCATCTGTCAAATCACGTTTGATTATTATTCCCCCGCTCCGTCGCGGACACACGCGGTCACGATGTTGACATGTGCCGGCTCGGTGTGGACGGCCAGGGAGGAGCCCGGGGCCATCGTCTCCCGCCGCGACTTTGTTTCTGATCGTTATGTTAATGGGTCACATATGGGCGTGACAAATGAACTTTGCAGCGACACAAATAACCGATCGGAGTTGCACACATATGATGGCGTGATCGCGGGGTGTCATCGTGGGTGAGGGCTTGACTGTCATTGTTGGTTTGTTTGATGTCATAAATGACACTGAGGTTTTGTATCAGAGTACGGACTGTTTTTTGTTTGTTTGTTTGTTTTTTGTTTTGTTTTTTGTTCCACCATCTAGCGACGCTGCCATTAGTGCTTTGACGACCCGTGTCAACCCAGCATGGGTAGCTGGGTTGACAACATGAAGGTACCCCACATGGTTGGCGATCTCATCGTCATTCTTATTTTCAGACATTTGTTTAGGAGAACAGCCAGAATGGATCATTTAGAAAGAGGGAAAACAACACAACCAGACACCACGTGTCAAGTTTGGGGTGTCGCGATATTCGCGACAAGCCTCATATGAAAAAAATATATATATTGATATTGTAATAACAACACACATACAATTATGTCGTGTGAATTATCTAAGATGCTAAGATATTCGTGCCTTGTGCATCTTTTGTTCATGTGGCTGCTGAGCAGTCTACATCAGGTAATTGTTTTTTCTTCATTGTTTGGCCACAATAATCATGTTCGGAAAATCTGATATTGTGACTGCCATATTTTAAGTGAGTTCTGTGTAATGGACCAAAGTTATCGTACTAGCTAGCTAGCATAATGAATCAAGAGTAGCTTTTAATCAATACAGACTAATTACGTTGGGTAAAAAAAAAAAAAAAAAAAAGAATACAAATGTACTTTAGAGGTATTCAAGATTTTTTTAATCAATCCCGCAGAGGGATCTGTGTACATTGTGCGGCTCGTGTATTTGGCATTTAGATTTTATTCCAAAGTGAAAGTTTGCCAGTGTTGGTGAAGCTGAGAACGGCACAGGTTCTTCCTGATTTACTTTGCGCTGTCAAAAGCAACACTGCATAGAATGCAGAGATGCACCGATCGATGTGTTCAGTAGCAAAGACTAACCACTTTTAAGACTTGTTTAGCTTAGACTGAGTGATGGTTCTGTAACTTGGTGCAGTCAGTGTTTTACTACGAACGTATCGGTGCATCTCTTATAGAAAGAAAGAGGTAAAAGTAGAAGTATTTGTCGGGGGGACGCCACCACGGTGATGGTGACTTTCCCGGGTATGTTTCCTGATGCCACTCTTCTGAGTAGAACAGGCCATTCACTGAGTACCTGGAACCTTTTTTGCATAAGCTCATAAATGTCGCCGATAAAATATGCAATAGATCGTGTTAACAACACAGTAGATGTAGCGTCCATCCTCGGAGGCTTCGGTATTTTACAACACCAAGGTGTGTACAAACAGAGCGGCGATGGAGACGTATAATGCCTCGACCTGCTGCAGGAGACACGTCTGAATAACGCTCCCCTGTATAGCAAGCTATAAAAATCACCGGCTATATCCTAACTGTGCATTTGCATGATTTACGCATTATTACTCTTTTAATGCATCCTGCCGACCACTTTATAGCTGGCCACACATTCTGGAGTGCTGCATTATTCTGTCCACTTATTGGGTACGGGGAAAAAGGCATGCTGTGCATTGCAATATTATGTGTTAATCTCGTAACAGAAACTGAATCTAACAAACACATATTATGTTCCCGGCTCACGCGTACAGACTTTTATCCTTAATGTGCCTTTGGTGCTGTTTCTGTACACTAAACATGGCGCGATCATTAATTACTAATGAATCGCACATTCTTTGCTCCGGCACAATTTGCATACAGCATGCTATGCATTGTGGCGCGCTAATTCCTAGGTCGCTCTCTCCAGCGTGGCCGTGGGTTCCTTCGAGCTCATTAACCGGAACAATAGCCGAGCTGGCAAATACAACAAATGAGTATGGGATTTGCTCCGAACAATTACATATTTCAAAGCTACGTGCCTTCTGTAAAGCAAAAGGAAAAAAAAAGAAACAAAACAAAGAGCCTACACTGGATCTCACTTGAAGTTGAAAGAGCACGCGGCATCAGCGCCTTCAATAAGATCAGACGGCGTCGAATCGGCGCCAGCTGTGATTTTCGAGGTGCACTTGAAGCAACACGTCTGAACTAGTTTGGTTTTCTTATAAGGTGATTAGGGTTGCTTCGGTGCTCGGGGGAGGGAATCGATTTATTTTTTGTATTTTTTTTTTTTTCACGCAGTCATCAGAAAAAGCCTTTTCCATTCAAAGCAAAAATGAATACACAGAGCTCCATCAAAGGCTGCACTCGGAGCGAGGCCCCAAGGCTTCTTCTGAGGGTTTCGCGACGTCTAGCTCTTTTCCCACCCAACAATGCTGGTCCGAGACAGACGTCCGTCCAAGATTGCGTTGCATGACATTGAGGGTTGAATTATACATGACTGTCTAGGTGGCTATTCTGTCTTCAGAGGCAGACGTCATTAAACAATGAGCTCGTAGACAAAATAAAGCAAGTTGAACGGGTGGAGAGAGAGAACGTCTCCCCTGCCTTTTGTCCTCAGCGCGACTGCGTTTGTCCTTTTGTCGTGCTCTGGTTATGAGGGAGTGATGTTCCCTGTAGACAGCTGATACTGACCTTGTACATGGAAATCAGACCTGGAGAGAAAGGAGTACAGAGTGTGCAGGTGAGAGCAAAAGAGACAGTGACAGAGAGAGTGTGTGTGTGTGTGTGTGTGTGTGTGTGTGTGTGTCTGCAGATGTGTACAGTGCATGTCTGTGCCTGTTTGCCTGTCTTGTCTGTGACAAGTGTCTGGTGCGACTGCACCTCTGTGTAGATGTGTGCAAGTGTGATGGGCGCCCGCCACATTTGTGTGTACGCTTCGATGTGTGCGTGTGCCCTGTGCGTGTGTGTGTGTGTGTGTGTGTGTGTGTGTGCGCGAGCGAGGCAGAAATGAAAGGCAGGAGTCCCATCTGTTGTGGTGTAATGACTGTGCTATTTGGAGGCAGGAAAGGTTTGGTGCGGGAGCAGCTGGTACCTCGCCCGGTGACCTTTTAGCATTCCTCCTCTCACCATCTGACAGATGTGTCAACTCGATTATTTCAAAAGGCCCTGAATAAATAAGCGATTGTGAGACAGCGCCGCCCGCTAACCCAGGGAGTCGGCGAAAAAACGTAGGCCCCCGCACACATACGCGCGGGCAAAAAGTGGATGCAACGCGGGAAAAAAAAAAAAAACGCAGCTGCAAGCGCGCAGACACGCTCTTAATACTCGCGAGGACGCAGGGCCGACACTAGCACATGCACGCTGAGCGGCGCAATCGAATTCACCGCCAGCGAATAAAGTAAATGATCGCGGAGGTGAGCGGACGCATCACCCCTGTTGTTGCTTAGCTCGTTCCCTACTTCCCCTCGCTCTCCTCTGCTTGCTCTCTCTTTCTTTTCCCATCATCTGCTAAATAGCTGTCGCGTCGCTGGTATGAGGCTTGGTAAAAGGGGTACAAGGGGGTGAATTGAATGCCATTGTGGTTCGGGTGCCCTTGGAGCACCGCTATTAGCTGAGTGTGGGTGGAGGGAGGGAGGATTGGGGGAGGTGGGGGGCTGGGTGGTGGCGGTGGGGGCCTCAGGTGTTGCTGGGAGCCCGCCGATGGACTCTCATTCCCTGGCGGAACCCACAGCGGACAGAGGGGAATGGGAGTCTGTTGTGTATAGTGTGTGTGTGTGTGTGTGTGTGTGTGTGTGTGTGTGTGTGTGTGTGTGTGTGTGTGTGAGTGTGTGCGTGCGCATGTGTGTGCGTGTGTGGAGGGGCGGGGGGCTAATTGACTCACTGAGTGATTGGGGGACTGTGAAGAGGCGACCGCAATCAGACCTGCCCTGATAGAGTTTGATGCCTCCCTAAATAGTTTTCAAATGGAGGAGCAGGTGCTGTTTTTCCGAAGCAATCCCCACTGCCCGGGTGTATAAGAGAGGAGAGGAGAGAGTGTGTGTGTGTGTGTGTGTGTGTGTGTGTGTGTGTGTGTGTGAGTGAGAGCGTGTCAGTACATGTGCACGGCTAAGACTGTATCCAGGTGATTGTGTGGGTTTTGTGTCATCGCGTGCCTCTTTTTTTCTTTTCTTTATTAGACGGAGTTTAATCAGAATGGGAACGTGTGTGTATCTTTTATTCCATCGCTACACTCGTCTTTTTTGCTTCGCGTTGAGGTCACCTTTAAATTCAACAGCTCGTCTCAAAAAAAAACAAAAAACAAAAGAATTCTCTTTAAGTCAAATCTCTGATCACAGGAAGAAGCAAAAAGACGAGAATGAACTCATCCATGTGAGCAGTGAGTGAATACAGATGAGAGATAAGTCCCATGGATTTTTTGGGGGGGGTCTGTTACCTCAGAATTCAATTTTGGTGGCTAAAATTGGAGCGAAGCCCTTCATTTTGTCTACTCCTCTGCGTTAAGAATGACTTGTGTTGAAAATCTCTCTGATGCTCTTGTCCAAAACCCGAGGGATTTTAACAAGCCTCGGACCGTCTCGGCAGAGTGTGAAATGGGCTTCATCAAATCATGTCCAGTCCCCCCTTGATTCCACCCAGTGGATCCAAACTGGTTTGGTCCGGTTATTGGGATGTCATGCTTTTGAGATGTGTAGAGGCACATTGGCACAGTCCATTCTCTGCCCGTTTTATTGCCTTGTTTTACATCAACTCCATATGACATGCTTTGAATAAACCAACCGAGTGCTTAGGAAAATGGATTAGTCGGGGAGAATTTATAACACTTCTGGCACGGGAGTAAAGACATGTGGGTGAGCGCTCCAAACATATGCAACCCTCTAAAAAAAAAAAAAAAAATGGAATAAAATTGATTTGACTTCTAAGAAGCTGGTCTGCGGCTTTCTTGACAGTCCAAACTCGTATCATCCCTACCTCAGCACGGAGACAAAATTAACATCAGGGCTTTTGCCCGCTGGGTCAGGACCACGCACTGTAACCGTGGCCGCTCCTGGACTCCTGTCTCAGTGCTTCTGTCAGCACAGCCAGCACTCCCCATCTATCATCTCCATTGATCTACACTAATGACAGATGGTCGTTATGGGTGGGGGAGACAGATTGCCTTCAGCACAGCACAGCTTCACAGGCATGCTCAGGCAGCACAGACTGTGCGTGTGTTCTCTGGGCGGACTGGAATATTTGATATCTTATTTCCTCTGATAAACAAAGTCTATTTCGACTCTTCATTAATACACAAGCTCGCTGAGAGAGAGCAAAGCCACTTTAGCGATTTTAAGCATTCGGGCGGGGGCCACGAGCGTAGGATAAATGTTTCATGCAAGTTGAAAAAGAAACGTCAACAAACCTTAGAATCATCCACAAAGAAGAAAAAAAAATCCATATTAATTCACATATACAGCTCTTTTTTTCTGTGTCTTTCATATCAATGTCTTACTGGTTTGACGTTTATGTAATTATCAAAGAGGAACATCTGTCAGGGTTGAAAAAAAAAAAGCTTTCTTTTTCTTTTTTCTTTTTTTTTAGACACCTAAAATCCCATTAGAGAATCTGGGTCACTAACCCATTCACTCATGTAATGTAGCCAGACACTATCCAGATGCGTAGCATGTGGAACGAAGCAAAGATGCTCACTCTCCACTACAACATTTTGCTGAATTGTTGCGTATTATGCATTTTGTATGGAGCTGCCTCACAGACAGAAAGCATATTTAAAGTTGCACAAGCCATGTGTGCATCTCAACTGCTGTTCCATGAGCGCCAGGCGTGTTATGTGGGAATCATCAGCAGTGTTTGCATTTTAGCTTTTTCAAAAAGCACTGGCAACAGTAATATACATATATATATATATGTATACATATATATATATATATATATATATATATATATATATATATACATATATATATATACCCACACACCAGCCATAACATATCCACAGTATATGCAAATTAGGAGCCACAGTCGTTGCACCAACTACTGGCAACAGAAAGAAAGCGTTTTGTGTCATTATTTCATTTACATAACATGTTCACAGCGCCGTCTGCTCTTGAAATAATGAAGCCAAACGTGTAATTAGTGAGCGTTCTCTAGCAACACAAAGTGGACACGGGAAGTCGCACTGACCTCTTTCACACAGTGCTGAAAACACATGAAATTTCAGAGGGGCTCTGAGTGGTCGAAGTCTGGCTTCTGGGCCAGCTGCACCACTGCCTGCAGCTCTGATAAATTATGTTCAATATTAAGATGGGACGTCAAAATCAGACCTAAAGACCTATATTATTTTCAACATCGAAGGAGTTGATGTATATAAATAAATAACTGAGATCCTCATTTGGAGAACTTGTTTATGTGAATCTTAACAGCACAATAGTATCCCATAATTTGTCATTATCATTGTGGAAAATGTCATAATGTCCCTCAGTTTACTGTCATAAGAAAACCAGAAAATATTCACATTTAAGAGGCTTAATCTTGGGCATTTTGTTAATTTCTAATTATTAATTTATGTTATCTCATGTCGTATTTCATGTCAACTGAACTCGGTAACAAAATACTATAACAAGCAAGGCTCAGCATCTAGTACCACAACATATGTATATATTGTAATTACTTATTTGCTTGTGTGAATAAATGTAAAAACAGCATCATCCACCAACTGAAAAGCACAATATGAACAATGAATTCAATAACAACAACCGCTGCGGCTGTTGAGACAATAATGAGGAGCGATCATGAGAAGTTTATTTGTTCAGAGCAGTCTTTATCCACATGTTGTCACAGCCTTCGGGAACAATTAAAACAGTGCTGTGTTTCAGGCCACAAAGCAGAGGCTTGATTATTAACTGTGAGCTTTGAAAGACCAGCTCTAACTAGCTCAGTATGATTTATTCATAAGCGTATGGATCTGCATAAAGCCATGTCAATACAGCAGGCGAGCTCGGGGAGGTCAATAAGTGGTCGATACATATTGTGCTTACATGGGAGTTATTCATCATTCTTTTTGACTGTTCCTTCGTCATCACGACAGAGGTGATCAATATTAAACTTCAGTTACCACTCTCAAAACAATGAGGAGGGTAGGCGAGTTGTCATTATTTCGGTCTGCCTTTTGATAAATGAGCAGGTCTGTCCGACCGGCTTAGGTCGGCTTAATCAATTATTCTGTCCGGGAGCAGTACTACCCACGGAAAAGACATATATGAATATGAATAAAGACAAGAGCTGTATCTTAATAATAAAAAAAAAAAAACACTTTGTGGATTAACACAAGTTACAGCCCATTAGAATTACAGAGACTGGTGAATCCAATCTGAATATTTTTTTATTTAGAAATCCATTTATACAGATGTACATTGATATTATTTGAAATAATTAGTAAAACATGAAAGAAATACTACAAGCTGACCTCGCTGAAATCAGAGGTGGATACAAAAGCTGTATCAACTGGTACAGCTATCCAACGGTACCTTTAGCTGTACATTAATAAGTAGAAGTGAGTAATAAACAACTCCAGTGTCTTTGGCTAAAGAATGTACTTTTCAAGCAGACTAAACAGCATGTAGGTAAGAAACTTTTAACATAGTCAGTGGCTCAGCTTTGCCTAACGCAAGTAAGAACGCTAACAACGCAATGGCTGCCTCGCAAACCCTGCATCCGTTTCGAGCATCGGTTGTGCATATCCTCGTTTCCTAAATACTATGTGTCTGCAAGACGCATTACTCACATTGGCGGGAGGAGTAGCGTAGGGTCAGCGTATGCCATCTAGTGGTATCTTCCAGGAACACACAGAGTGTATAGGCTAGTTTGTGAGCAAGTACGTTCACGACGCAGCCAGTTGTCTACGCAAGTATATCTATGGTCTTAGATGATGCCAAACAAGATAGTGATAAAAGGCCTGATTATTTCTGGCGATCAACTTATCAGACTCGCTGGTTAACGACATGAGGATGACCACAAAAATGTGAATGCTTCGCTTGAGGATTCTACCCTCCATGCACGAGCGCAGTGCTTGCTGTAAGGTCCGCTGCTGCAGGAAACTGGGCTCCAATACGCTCCACCCTTCTTTCAGCTTTAAGATATATTTTGAGTTTGACCATTTCTTCCTCAGGTTAAATGTTTGCAGTTCAATTACATATATTGCAGCAAGTGTTACCCAAAGATACTGTGACTTGTGGCTGGCGTGGCTTAGTCTTCAACACTTTGAGGATGAGCTCTCAGCCCTAACAAAGACTACTCATCGATCGATACGAAATAATGACGGTAAATGAGAAATATTTGATAGAAAGGCAGACGGGGTGAGAGGTCACTTATTGTCTAGCAGCAGTTGTCCACAGAATGAGAACCAATTGTCCATTGCAGAATCAGGAAGTTTGACAGTTTTCAACAAAATTTGAGGAAGATGGGTTCAGATCCGGAGCTCAAAGCCTTATAATCCAAAGAGGTTTAAAGTTCACTTCGGTTGCAACTCATGCCACGCATCCGACAGCCGCATAAAAGTGGGCCCTGGATGTGTAAAGCGTGTTCTCCTGAGTACTACCAAGACCAACATCTATAATTCAAGGAAGTTATTGGGGGCAAGGTGGAGCTACAATCACAGAGCTGTCCCAATCCAAACGAAACGCCGCCATGAACCTAGATCTTAAAAGCTTGTGCCCTTATTGGGTCCCTAAGGTCTCTGGCAGCCAGCGGGGCCCCTTGGACCCCGGCACAAAGTCTGTGATTTAGATGAGGCCATAAAACTCTAAATGGAGATGGGAGGCCAGTTGCTTAATTGACCTTTATTGGGCTTTCTGCTTCATTTGAAGACTGGATATTAAATTAACATGATAATTCAGGCCCAGCGTGTTAATGCCACTACCCCCCCTCCCTTCCACACCCCCCACATTTTAATATCACCCTGTAACTTTTATGGCTCCCATTGATTTAGCACTGCTTTTTATTAACTGGCTTTAATTTTCCATATTGGCACATACTTACACAAAGAAGGTTTTCTTCCAATTGAGCAGCGCACTGTTACAGGATCAAGGGTTTATGGGGCCATTTCTATTAAAAACCTCCCCTATTCTTACTGTGACTTATACAGGCCGTAACACGGAGATGAGATCTAATATGTATAGGGGGGCCATGGGATTGGTTATTGGCACTATAGCACTTGTGTCAGTGGTGTTAGCGGAATGGTTTAATTATGTATCGTGACATAGTGTTGAACATGAACACCGGCTATGGATATTTTGTATAATAAAAGTAATCTGAATATTTGAAAGCATATTCGTTTCATCACTTGGGGGGAAAAAATAATCACTTTTGCTTGTATTTCCATTGTTCTTGGGTCCTCGTCTTTCTCGTATGAGTGTTGTGTTTTGTCATCCCTCCAACTATACCTCCAAATATCTCAGAAAGCCAGCCAAAAAAAAAAATTTTTTTAAAAACTGGGCACATTGTTACAGATACTCACCACTGTATGGGGAACTCAGCTTTTTTTTTGGGGGGGGGGGGGCGTTATGGAAATGTTATGACTTCAAGGATTTACATACCGCCAGCCATCCAAGGTGAACTGGAAGTGTTTTATGATCTGGCCTTCAAGGAGGAGGCTGAGAGAGCACTACTGTCCTCTTGTGGATGCAGTGGAGCTGTCTTTCAGAGGGAGTGAAGACAGGAGCCTGATATCAGAAGGAGAGAGGACTAAAGTAAGTAAGATTAAATACTGGTGTCTCGCTGTAGTCTCAGAACTGACAGTTCATAAGAGGTTTGGTTCCCATTCAGTCTGCGCACAACAACGCTGAGCTCTGCATCCTCACTGCTGCTTTCAGAAATGCATCTCCTCCACCTCCTCAGCCTCCTCCTGCGGTAAGCATTAAGTCATACGAGAATTTTGGAAGTGCTAATGCTCATTAAATGTAGTGTAGCTCAGGTTGTGCCAGGGACAGTCTGTGCAAGTGTGCTGCAAGTCGTTCCAGAGCACTGCCAAATCTGATGCGAGCGTCCTGACTGAAATGGTGATGGTGGTTAAAGCGTCTGATTTAACACACGAAAAAAAAAAAAAAACACGAAGCACAGCTTTGATTCTCAACAACCTTTGGATCATTTCAGGAAGAAAAAAAACACACCGAGATCACTGCGGTGTGAAAGTATAAGTAGACACTGCTGCCAGCCCCAGATGACAGAAGATTTATATCAGGGAATATTTCACTGTCTGCGTCCTGACTGGTGGGAGCAGGACAGCAGGAGTGGGACCCAAATGCAGAATTGGTGCAGATCAATCCAAAACTCACAGGACAATGAGACAGGTGGGTGAGTGAATGAGTGAGTTCAAAGAAAACAGGTAACAGCTTTGAAGATACTGGTACAGCTTTGAAGATACTGGTATGAAACAACAGAGGAAGCGGATTGGTCCAGAGAGTGGCTGATGTGAGAACGGGTGGGGTTGGGTACAATTCAAATTTGAACTGATCCTGGCACCCAACGGTACATAATTATCTATATATTATTCATCCATAACAACAGAAATGCCATTTCATTTGTAAAAAATATGTCCCCATTAAGGGTGTCACAATTTTGTTTTTAAATCGAAATCAACTGAGAATAAGTCACAATGTCATACTTCGAATTAAAAAATTGAATCATCGATGCTGCCACGCCCCCATGTCAACTGCAGATGCAGGAGACCCATCAACAGAACTTGAACCCCCTCCTCTTTCACTGAAGTCGCAGGTGTGTAAGTATTTTGGATTTCCAGTGAGTTATGTTGACAACATTCGCGTTGTCGACAAAAAAAGTCAGTCAGTCAAGCTCTGCAGAAACTAGGTGACAGGTTATTTTGTTTAAGTTTCCAACTGACAGAAGATCTAAGTTATTGTTACATTATGTTGTTAATAAATGTATTAAATTTGACAATGTTGTGTGGTACATTGAGAACAAAGGTCAGATATTATATTGCCTATAAGTCAAATATGAAAATGGCATAGTAACCTGTGCTTTAAAAAAATGAAGGCAAAAATTGAGAATCAAATCGAACCATGACCTTAGAATTGAAAATGTAATCAAATCGAGGATTTGGAGAAACGTGACACCCCTGGTCCCCATATAAGTAACGTCAGAAGGAGAAGTTGATGAAAGACCTGGGAGCAGTGGGTGTTGGCTAATGCTGGGTAGAATACCATGCTAATGTCATCAAGGTCAGTATATAAAAGGCTAGTTATCTCAAATAATTATTTCTCCTTCAAATTACTTAATTAATTGAAAAAGCCAGTGAAGATGTTGCCTCACTTTAAGTTTTTTCATCCTAGAAAGGTTTCAACTATTTGCTGCAGGCTCGAGGTTTGCAAATGTTATCAGCAGCAGTGGGGGATTTAGCTTTCATGCTATCAAACATGATCTTGAACTCAGGCATATACCATTTAGATATATTAGATGTATTTTTTCAGACATATCCAGATATATTTTGTGTTCGATCAGGTCGACATTTATTAAGTGTATCCAGACTTGCGACCACCATGGATTGCCACACTGTGACTTCCACAAGCCACAGGAGGATGGTGTCTTGTTCTCCCTCTTTATGTCTATACTCCATGAATGCACAACCCCAGTACTGAAATGTTGATTTTAGAATGGGTACTCAGTAGTACAGAGGTAATTCAGTCGGTACACTGAAAAGTATAGAATTCGGCATCCCAACCCATGAAAATAGCTGCAGGTCAGTAAGGCGCGGCAATTGCAGAGCAGAAGAGGAAAGTGGGAACAGGTCTGAGGATGAGTGGAACGATCAGATAACTGGGAAAGGGGGGGGGAGTCCAAGGGCACCTGGTGGATGGAAGGAAAAGGGCAACAAAGGGGCCTGGGGAGACTGAAAATGTGGCTATAGAGGAGGGACAGGGAGTGTCATGTCCGTTCGAGTTAGCAGTGACCTGAACGTCAGAGCCTCAAAGCCACACACTGAGAAGTGTTCGTCTGCATAGGTGTGATAGAGGCAGTACTTAAAATGTAGATGGGTACAACTCCACACAAATACGCACAAGACGAGTGGGGACACAAACTGCCGGTCTGACAAAAAGCCAATAACCCACCAGCACATTAGAGGTGAATTGCTTCCCGGATGCAGCCCCTTTTCCCCCCTCTCCTAAGTGGATGCATTATCATTTTGTCTGTCACAAAAAAAAAGAGGAGCCAAAGAATATGAATATGCGTTTACATCTGTCTTCCATTAATATGCATGCCTGAATCCACATCTCAACACAAAGCCAATTTTCTGGCCATCTGGGGGATGGCTGGTGGAGGTAATGAATATTCTTTATGAATATATTTTATTTTGCGAGGCGGCGATACATCATGAGCATGCCGCTATCATTCTCCACTCTCTCTGTCTCTCTCTCTCACTCTCTCTCGGTCCCTCACTCACTCGCTGCCTCTCTGAGGCACTAGGAACCTTCACTGCACAACTTGATGAGTTTAATTAGACTGTATAGAAGGGGGATGGATGAATCGATGGATGGATGGGTGGATGGATGGACAGATGGAGGGAAGGTTGGATGGAAAGAATGAAAAAAATGCCTTTCACCACACTGACTCTTTCTCTATCTCTCTCTCTCCCTCTCTTCCTCTCTCCCTCTCTCTAATAGCAGCCTTAATAAGCCACGCACCTGCTCTGAATGGTGATGCTGGAGAGAGAAATACGGCTGCGGCTAATAGCTATCATGACTTCTGCAGTAACTAGTCTACAGTCCTGATGTTCATTTAATTACCTGAGTAAATTATGACTGAGATACACCTCACAGAATACTCATCGGTTTTACAATACAATTCAAGGAAGCGCCTTCCACTTTTACCTTTAAGTTTCTCATTTCATTAGAGACAACGACGTCCTCTCCAGTAAAATGTTACGCAATTACCTGAATCATTCCTGGCACAAATCCCCCCCAAAAAAACTGCATATGACATATGCCGGGTTGTTGCCTGATTACGGGGCGCCTACATTTCTGTGAGGACAGAGGTGGAGTGTAGGATACGTGGGCCTGTAGGCACCTTTATGTGTCACATCGATGATTTAGACGTCAGTGACAGTATTACTGTTGCTCGCGCGTCTCTGGGGCCTTGGCACAGTCCATTGGCGAGTGGTGTCCTTTAATGATTTATGATTGAAGTTAGCCTGCGAGGTCCCCAGAGGATCCCCCAGAGCGAGAGGCACAGGGAGTGACCAGTTTTATGGCAGGACTGGGAATCAATTATGCTAACGGTGGCTAATGAATGCACTTGAGGGAACTGCTCCCCGCACTCAAGGGCCATTTTTTTTTTTTTTTTTTCCTTTTCGCATACTGATGGCAGAAGGACAGTGGCCGCTTTCATGTGCCTGTGATGGAGCACCGTGGAAATGGACTTCTGTGTGTCCCTTTCAATCTTACTGTACATCTCATTATTCTTTTTTTTTTTTCCTCTTTTGTCTGCTCTTTTTTAAAACAGTTTATATTCAGCTCACATCATTATCATTTAGATCACATACGGTGGGAAAAATTGTCCCCACAAACAATCTCTACCGCAGCCTCCCTCACAGTATTACACATGCACAATATTGTGCCCTCTCCCTCTTTTCCAATAGTCTGAAGTCATTTTCAATTAGGGCTCTTTCTGCGGTGGCTGTGCGAGGAGCCCTGGAAGTGCTTCAGTTCCTCCCCAATGGACTCTGATAGACTCTGCATGGTTTAAGAGGAATAATGGCGAGGCCTTTTACTGCCACCAAGGTTAACATGCATTAAAGTCATCTGTTTGCAGAGATGGACCTCCGGCAACGCTCACTCCCACTCCGCTAAAATGCATTAAGGTAAATAACGCCCGACCGGGAGAGAAATCACTATGTCCGATGCCGTTTCAGTGAAGTAAAGAAGGCTATGAATATGAAATGTGCCATGAATAAGTTATGTGGTGGTGACACTGCAAAAAAAACAACAAAAAAACAAAGATGGTACGAGTACGAGGTTTTTTGAGAATGCGGAGAGGATGTCTTGCTCATACGATAATGAAAGTGATAGATACATTATTTAACATGTTTAAGGATAAAAGCTTATGTGCTATCTTGCAGAAAGCTAGGTCAGAAGATTGATAGCGATCTCATATCGTGTGGTAAATAAGAAGCTAAACCCCCAGAGGCTAGCTTTGCTTAGCAAAAGTGTAAGGCATGAGCTAGCCTAACTGCCCAACTGTGTATCCTTAAGTTGAAAATCTAATTGAAGATGTGCCTTTTTAAAACTTAAGTATTTTCAATGCTATCAAATTTGGGTATCATATCTTTTAATATGTGAGGTGAAAAATTATCTATATTTTGAAACTTCCCACTAGGGATATACCTATTATTGGCCTGGCTGATTATCCTGGCTGATATTGAGCATTGAAAATAAGCACTGATTAATACTGTTAATCAGTTAATTACTTGAGTAAATTGTACTTAGTTACAATCCATCGCTGGTTAGTCTAAATTTTGGCACAAGATTCTTTATTTTTACACCAAATGTAAAGTAATGCAGTTCCAAATATCGGTTATCAGTCTCTTTGTTTATTGATAATCCGCATCTGTACAAGCCCTGAGTAAAAGTCTATCCCCGTGCTTTTGTCAACCTCATGCCATCTTGGCTGAGTTTCCAACAGCAAGACATGCAGCCAGGAAATAATAGAGCATCTAACTCCCCATGAACCATGAATTTGTCTTTTCTACATTTTAATTTGTGTCATTACTCATTTCACTTTTGGTCAGACGAGCAAATAAGCTTACATCCCAAAATGTCAAAAATGTTCTTTCACTTGGTTAGCCAACTCAAACCACTGGCCACGATGTCCTGCAGAAGCAACTTTTCTCAAAACTTTGCGGAAAAAAAAAAAACTTTATTAGCAGATTCATAGAGTATCACACCTGGGGAGGATAAAGTTTGGCCACAAATAAACTTCTGGAAAGTTCCGTGAGTGACGCTATCACTCGGTGGAATAGACAGACAGAGGCAGACAGGCAGTGTTGGAGGCTCCCACTAATTTGATCTGGTGACATTTTCTTCTCCAGCTCCTCGGGGGAAAAGAGCAGCGAGAGTGGGAGTGAGGGAGTTCGAGAAAGGAGGTGTTACAGAGAGAGAGAGAGAGTAAGAGAGATAGAGAAGGAGGGAGAGGGCGAGGGAGAGGGATGGCGAAGGAGACACTAATGAACGCAGACAACAAAGACCCTAACCTGAGCTCCAAGCCCCTGGAGACACGGAGAGGTTTCTCATTGGGTCAATAAAAGCACTGGACCGTGTCTGCGTCGGCTTGCCCTTCAAGCACCCGCTTAACTGCAGGGGGGGGGAGTCTCTTGTTCAAGGTTGCTGGAGTTAAAGGGGAATATGGCTGAATTTTATATGTGAAAATATCTAACCATTTATCATGGCTGTCTGTGCGCGGGGACAGAAGATCTGTGACATCTTGTTTATGCGCGATGTCAAGCGGCCGTACGTCTACTTAAAGAATTCATCAGCGGTGATGTTGCTGTGGCAAGTTTAGCTGAACTTAACAAGACTGACATCTTGATAGTCTTGTATGATAGATCTGGGAGTTCTGCTTTTCTTTTCTTTTTTATTTAGACACTCTCCAAAGGATAGCTTAATGGCATCCGAGAACAAATCAATTCTTAATTTAAGGACGAGACTAAAACTTTCAAACACTGAGAACTGAGTTTGAAGTGCAAGGAGATGATGGATAGATTTCCCCACTGGATGTTTCGGGGTTAATTCCTGCAAGAGAGCAGCGCCGTGTCCCTCTGCCAAACCAGAGGAATGTGGCAGTTAGAGGAAGGAGCGCAAGGTGAGCCAAAATCAGCATGATGGGATATTGACTCTTGGCTTGTAATTTCATTTTATGCACCAAGTGGCAAACAAGATATCACACTGTTCATAATCCTCAGCATCCCTGAACACACACACACACACACACACACACGCCTCCCACGGACTCCTTCTTGTTATTAACAGGGAATCTGAAGCTGTGTGTGTGTGTGTGTGGTGTGTGTGTGTGTGTGTGTGTGTGTGTGTGTGTGTGTGAGCAGAGCCTCGAGTCAGGGGTCTTAACACCAGGACTCACACCTGAAGGGAGGAGAGTAAACACACACACACACGCTCGCACATGCACACACACACACACACACACACAAGCGCGCTGGGGGACACACAGTTCGTTGCCCCACTAAGTCCCCCCACGTCTGACATATGTCACTCTCAATCTGTTCAGCAGGCCACACATCTCTCCAGTGTCATACTGCCACTGTGTGCAGGGGTGGGGGGGCTGAAACAGAGGGAGAGCTGAAGACCGGAGAAGAGGGCACAGAGGGACAAAGACAGAAAGGGAGAGAGGAGAGAGGAGAGGGAGAGAAGAGGGCACAGAGGAGGCAGGGAGAGCTGCCGCTGGTGGCTGGTTGCTCCACTCTCCTTGCTAATTGGTAGTTTGGAACACAACACCATCTGTTCTTTAAGAAAGTCAGATGCACAGCCTTAAGAAGATGCCACCACTCGTGAATACATTTACCCGCAGCCAAGGCAAATAACTCTGCGGGCCCCGGGCTTCTTTCAACACAAAGATCCTGCAGGACGGCGGCTAGACAGGCATCTGTTATGTTTGTTATAATGTTTAAGGGGCTTTGGATGTAGTTTGGGCACCTGCCAGAGAGTCCTGAATATTGTAAACATATGATGATGAGGATAGCGAAGGAAATTATTCGCCAGCAGCGCAGGATTCACCTGTAGCCACGATTTGGACGTTAGAGGAAGACGAATGGAAGTGGATTGCCATCGTGTGGTTGAACAATGCAATCACAGTGAAGACAATCAGAAACTCTGCTCTTTATTTATGGCAGTTCTTACTGTTATTGGATAGTATTTAACACAAATTCAGAGAGGAGAACCTGTAGTGTAAGACCTGATTATAGAAAAAAAAATCACATTTCTAGGCAGCTGCACTTTATGGACAACCTCCAGATTCTGGAAGCCCTTAACTTGCAGTATTTGACAGCCTGAGAATTAGACGTAACAATAGCTTGCCCCTAGCTTTGTTGATTTTCTTAATATGCAGATTGTTTAATTAAGTCTCCTAATAAAACAGGGATTTGGGGATTTATTAACCCCTTCTTCACAAACAACGGCAGACTTTAGGTAGGCTTAAATATACTTGAGCGCTTGAGGAGTGTCCACTGAAGTAAAGTCTATTTGTGGGAAACACTACTATAAACAGATATCTGCATGTGAATCCCAAATCTGTGGGCAAGGGTCAAGATTTTGATATTGGAAGCATTCTAGTGTCTGTTGGAGCTGGCCGCGGTCACATCCAGGTAAACAGCCCACATGGAAAGCAAAAGAAGCGAAAAGCATTGGCCGCATTGCAATCTTTTGACCCATCAACTATCATGTGATGAATTTGACTTTTGTTAGGCTTATTTTTGTTTTTATTTGCATTCATAAGCAAATAACTGGTTGGAGAGATTCACCAAAATGCTGTTTCTTGCATTGCAGATATCCGCTGGCTACACCAGTAGCCCTGAAATGACTGAGAGGATTTACACTACATTTGGATGGAGGATGGGTCTCTGCACAGAATAGACCCCATTAAATTTTGGATCAGATCCAGAGAAAGGGACAGATCCAGGAATCATTTTATAGGGTAGGGTACATTGGGCGTTTTTCTAACATTTTGGTGAATTTCTCTGGGAATAATACATGGAACTAGATGAAAAGAGCAGGCTTATTTAACTGGCTGGTACCTGTGATTTAGTACCATTTGATGCAAACCTGCATATGTTTTGTTTGATATTGCACTAGACTTGATTCAGTTAAAGGGGACTGCTGGGCCTTGATGAAGGTATGCACTTTACTGAGTGCCATTCTAGTTTCATATGTTTTTATCCATGTTCTATAATTTGGCAGTTTTGCATCATGCTGTCTTCATGTGCGGTCTTGAATGACAATAAAGTTTACCTTTTATCATGTAAATTTACTTGATGACTGTTGAATCAAATGTTAAAGAGGCCAAAGCTGGATGTAAGGTCACCTGAATGTGTGATAGCATCATGCCATCAGACATCCTTATTTAAATTTAGCTTGTATTTTCATTGAACGATCAAAAAAAAAAAAAGAAAAACAAAACCCACACACAGTGTAATGAGCCATCAGCCGCAGTGGAGGAAGGTTATATCAGAAGCATTTAACAAAGAAATGAATCTATACCAGCATCAGCTGTACCACAGGGTATAAACCGGACCCTCTTGGGATTCCAGGCACACAGCTCAATGCAATGACCGTGTTTTACATCGCCAATCTGTTACAGTGGGATCTCCCCTGCTTCAATCCCATGGATGATTAAGCGTGATAATTAAGGTTTTTGGACATTTTCCACGGAGGAGCAGACGTGGCAGCTGGTGACATTCATGCATTCCCAAACACAGAGGAGGGAATTACAATGAGGCCTCCATTCATTTCAGTGATCACAAAGTCTGCTCTTGGCACCAGTTCAAAAACAGTCAAGCTGTTGTTGAAAAGGACTATTTGTGGCTCTCTTTGTTGCAATGTAGGCAATGTACCTTGATCTATTTGGGGAATTATAGAAACCATAGAAAGCAGCCAAATATTTGTTTTTTTTTTTTTCCAGCAGGGGTATTCTCGTACTGCTGTCCAGGAAAGAAACCAGGAAGATTATCAGATGACTTGTTAGATGTTTTGGTTAATCTCCAACACGCGTGGCACGATGATAAAGATCTCACAGCTGCTTTTACAGTCTTTTGTTCGCTGGATCAGAGTTGAAATGTAGCCTCGGCAGACCAACAAATAATGCATCAGTGAGATCAAAAATTCAGCAGTGTCTATTTTTAGCTTAATGTTATATTTTTATGAATGAATGGCCATAAATTAATGACAGTATGTGGCTGTTTCATTTTGGGTGCCAGCCCAAAACATTTATAGGTCACAAAAAAAAAACACACGACACGCACACCATGTTGTATATCAGTGTGAATGAGAGCTATTGTAAAATGGTGTAGATTCAAGTGTGGTGTAAATACAGTTCAGTCCAGTAATATCGGCAAGATATACAGGAATAATCAAAAGGGCTTTAAGAAGTTGCTGCACGACTTAACCCTAACCCTACTACTATTTGATTATCATTTTTGTTAGATCAACAAGAATACTGCAGTTTAATGTTGTATTTGCTGAAGGCTGTTTTATACTGTCATTGTCAGGTAGTTTAATCCACGGCAATACATCATATGTTTTGTGTGTGTAATCGTAATCAGATAAACAAGTACCAGCCAAACTAAAGTGTTTGTTTGTTCTTCTCTTGTATCTATTTGTAACAATAATGTAATGTAATGTCCTCCATGTACATTTATTTCCTTTACATTTGATGTGTATGTGCTTCCACTGTAGACATTTTACCAGGATTTTTTTGTTTGTATTTTTTTTAATAAATGTAAAAAAAAAAAAAAAAAAACTAAATAGAATTTTAAAAAATTAAAATGGTGAAGTAAAAAGTGTAGTATTCGTACGTGTGTAATTATTATGCAGCACAAAATGAAAAAACTCAGGTACCCCAGGTAGGCCACATGCATTAGGTTACTTGAGTAAATTTATGTAGATACTTCTGCTTTAAGGTGATATGACATAAATAAACAACAACCGAAGCTATCAAAACAAACTTTGTTGCCTCACCTTTAACTTTAAGGGTCAAATCTCTCATTTTCTGTCGAAGCAAAAGAGAAGAAAAGTGGCGAAGAGTAGTCAGAAGTAGGGTTGACCGATGACTCAATCTCCCAGAATGCATTCCTCAGGCGGAAATATCGAGGACTCCATGGAAACGGCTGACTGGCGTGCTGCTAGCCTGGGAGAGAAGAAGCAAAGCAGCTAGCTAGTTATCGTCAGTCTGGATACTCGGAATCCCGACAGACTCGGCTGAAAACACTTGAGTTGACTTTCTGCAATGATGAGTCGCACTCCCGATGCGAGAGCGAGGTAAGAGACAGTCAGTGCGTCAAACCCCTAACGTTAAAAACAACCAAGAGCAGCGAGGTTATCAAGCTAGCTGCTGGTTAACTTGTGTTTACATGCTTTAACGCCAGATACAACAAGCTAACCGCGTACTTCACGAGAGACCCCAGGTGTAAACAGCAGACTTAAGTGGACCATTTTAAGAATATCGTTGACTTTATTTCCAAAATGACCTTTCTGTATGATTTCCGTTTATACTTGTCATATTAAACCGCCAATGCGAACGCTTTATCCTAGAAAATGTGATTTTCTTACATGATAACTAATAGCCTGTTAGCTTTTACCAAACAGAATGAAAATGTTTTACTTTTATTATTATTATGATTATTATTGCCTCAGTATACACATTGTGTAAGTGTTGTTATTCGTTGCTGTATATGTAGAGAGAGCGGGAGAGAGAATATATGTGTGTATATATATATATATATATATATATATATATATATATATATATATATATATATATATATATATATATATATATATATATATATATATAGAATATAGAATATAGAATATCTACAAATAAAAAATACATTGTATCTATAATATATACCTATTTGTCATGTCCATAATAGGTCTTTCCTGACTTTTGCCTACCTTTGTTCAACTTTATTGTCCCTATTTCCTTGTTTATGTCATGAACATTTCTTGTCAGGATTGACAGGGATTGCAGATGTAAATTAGCTCCAAGGTAACGTTGGTACATTGCATCAAATGGCAACACTTATGTTTAATATTGTACATGGTCCCTCTGCAAATAATTAAATGAATAAGCCTGGCCAAAATAATTGTGATTCAAGATTTTATCCCAGTAATCACCAAAATACACTTTAATTCCTCAAAACATACTGGAATCAGTGTACCTTACAAGTTGTGTCGTCGCCCTCTCCAGGGACAACCAGACAAGAAAGATCCAGGAAAACATCACCAATGTGGAGAAACATTTTGGAGAGATGTGCCAAATCTTTGCTGCCTATGTCCGCAAAACAGCCAGGCTACGGGACAAGGCGGATGTCCTGGTTCGGGAAATAGGAATGTATGCGGACACAGAAACGCCAAACCTGAAGAGTGGATTGAAGCAGTTTGCTGACCACCTGGCCAAGGTTGAGGACTACCGCCAGGCCGAGGTTAAACCACAGTGTCTTCTTGTCTGCTTCAGTCAATATTTCATATTCACAGAAACAGTCCAAATATGTTAGTGAAACCTAACTTGAAATGGTTTGCCCTACAGGTGGAAAGACTTGAGGCCAAAGTCATAGAGCCATTGAAAAGCTATGGAGCTGTAGTGAAACGTAAAAGGGTGAGTGTTGCTTTGAGCTGCGTCCGCTGTTTCTAATTAGCAACATTTTCGCATAATTTATCATAGCACAGATGTCACTTTTCTGTCTTATTCTTTGATATCTCATTTTAAACAATCACACACACAGACAGAAAATGCTGCAGCAGCGGACGTCAACTTCAAATGTCAGCAATGGTGGATAAGTGCCTCCGAGACAGTGAAATAGTTTCCTGGCTTGGCTCATCCCCATATAGTTGTGTTTAAGGTGCACCTTTGCTACTGCAGCATTTTTGATGGTCATGTTTCACAATTAAATGCTCTCTGGTCTTCAAGGATGCAGCAATTGTGTCACCAAAATAAGACCAAGATACGACAAGAGCGATTAACTGTCAGTGTTGTTACCCCAGCATGGCCACATGGGGGCAGTATTGATGTAATGATAACATCCCTCTGGCATGTTGGAGCTTTCTTGTGCCACTGTATTTACCTCGCTTCACAGAATCTTGTTTTAACCAGAATTAAAATACATTTTCTGGTTAAAAATACATCAAGTCGATAGTTCCTTTCTCACTTCTGTGGTGGGTGTAAATCATAAATTATATCAGTCATGTTTCTGTGTTGTCACTGTCAAAACAGTCCTGTTTTTTTTTCGTCCTTCTTTGTAAAATTAAAATACAATCAAACTGCAGACCTATAGATTTTTTTTAAGCGGGTGCTAAAAAATGCATGATACGCTGTTGAGCTTGTTCAAAAGAAACGGCCCACTTCAAGAATGATTATGAAGTTATTTGTGTATAAAGTCAAGCAGGCTGTATTCAGTTATCTGACAATGCTCAAACAGTTCATCATTATTTATTATATCTTTCCTTTGAATGAACCAACTGTGTCAGACTTGGAACAACACAAAAACCTGCACAACAGGGGAATTCTTCAACTCTTTATCTGGGAACCACAGAGATACACCAAATGTTTGTTAGATTACGTCTTTCAGGATTTGAAAAACAGACACATAACTATAAATAATTGACTGTCATTGTTGATTCCCCTTACGACTACTGTGTCCTTGTGCATCCACGCAGGAGGATCTGAAGGCGACTCAGAGTGCCAGAGACAGAGAGGCCAAACAGATGGCTCAGCTTGAGAGAACCAGGCAGAGAAACCCCTCAGACAGGCAGATCATTGTATCCTTGAATGTTTCTTAAATATCAAACAGACAGAAGACTTTAAACGTGACAGTCCAACTTCATACTTTTCAAGTGTTGGGGACATCTTGGGTGTAGCTTGCATAACTCCATTTTGAAACAAGAATACAAACTTTTAAATGTTTACCATGTCTGGTTTGAAAAGGTTTAATTCATGGTATCTTCCCAACTACTCGATGTTTGATTCCAGTTACAGTGTGTATATCAGGATGCATGTGCAGGAGCAGAGCTAACACTGACAACAGGCTAATGTTCTTTGGTGTTTCCTTGACCAAGCCTTCAGTCTCAGGTGTGTCCACGTGCATCTCATCATTAAACATCATCATCATGTACAGCCAACATAGATGAAGCACATTTCACAATTACTTTGAAATTCAATCATAACGACTCCAGTAGTGGACTTCAGTGGATGCTTGGTTGTCAAATGCAGTGACAGCAGAGCTACAGAAAACTGTCAGCACGCAGCGCCTATAGAAAATGAAAGTAACAGCATTTTAAATAGCTCTGGTTTTCTCTGTGTTTTGTGAGGGTGTTAAATAATGTGCATGAGACATAAGTGTGGAAACGCTTTTGCCTTCCTCTTCTCTTGAAGCACGATGCCAACAGTGTTTCCAACAATGTATTTGTATGTACATTTTGAAAAGGTGGATGGAAACAGCAAAAGTTGAAGCTACGCAAGCAAAAAAAGTTAGAATGTCACTTGAGGTGGTTTTTGCCTCTTCCGAAAAAGACTTGATAAGAGGTGGAAACACCTTTTCTGAATACGTTTGTACATAACAAGCGTGATTCCACATGACTGCCCAACTGTGTCCACTCCAACAGAAGAAAAATACGCTGTTTCCACTGTTTTTGTCTTGTAGGATATTCACATAACGTGCCAAAACATGGGTAGTAGTAGCAGCAGTTACATGTGGACAAATTATTCTCAGCCACATCCATTGAAAAACATTTTATATGCAAAGAGTTTTTTACATTTACAGTAGGCCATGGCACACACAATGATGTTTTGCTTTAGCCATAACCTCTCACTGTGGTTCAGTATGTCTTGTTGTATGTTTCTTGTATATCCATGTGTTCTCCCAATCAGGCTGAAAGTGAGCTCCAGAGAGCCACCATGGATGCCACGCGGACCACCAGGCAGCTGGAGGAGACCATAGACGAGTTTGAGAAGCAGAAGATCCGGGACATCAAGGTCTTCCACTCCGAGATTTCTATCCGCCTCAAATAAAAAAATTCAGTTGTGGCAAAGACACACTATGTCCGTTGAGGCTGTGGGTGACAGTAAAGTGAAATCAGACAGCGGTTATTTAGCAAACCTTTCTAAAACCTGCAAACACCTCCTGATCCTCCTTCAGATGGTTGAAACCATTCTTGTTGTGTCATCTCAGAGCTCTTATTCATGTCTTGTGGTCACCCCGCAGTAGTGATTCATTTAGGTAGAGACAAAGCTTACTGTGCGCTGAAATATCATCCCTGTCTTTTTTCGCTTGTAGAAAATCTTTGGCGACTTTGTGACAGTGGAGATGGCGTTCCATGCCAAGGCCTTGGAGGTGTACACCTTGGCCTACCAGAGCATTCAAAGTGTGGATGAGGAGGAGGACCTGGAGGTAGGCTGATGCTCTGCCCAGTGATTTGAAATTAGCCTGTTAGGATTAGCATGTTTGTGTTCATAGATGTGTCACTCAGAGTGAGAGGATATAAAAGTTTATATTGGACCGGGGTTAAAAGCTGGTCAGTTTCTATGCACACCCTCTACTGTGCACTTGATAAACCTTGTGGTTAATCCAAGCTATCGCGGTGTTATTACTCATCATCATCTTGTTGCTCATACTCCTGAGTCCACACCCTTTAACTGATGTGGTAACTTTGGAGACACATGCGGTGAAATGTGCACAACCCAGAGTAATGCTGACTCCTCTATATACAGTTTGGTTTGAGAGATCTGACAAACCATTCTAAGAGACAACATCAGTAGTGAGAAAACAAAGGACCGGTGGTGTTCGAGATAGCGAGATTCTTCCTGCAGATGCCCTTCTGTTATTTTCCTCCGCCCCATGCCATCTCATCTGTGTGTTTTTGCACTGAATCATCTCCCTTCCATTCACATTGAAGCGAAACTCCTCAGCAAGACAAAGCTGTTTTTCAATGACTCACCAAACAAAGCATGGGAGATTGAATCATCCGAAAAAGGCACAATGACAGGCATGAAGATTATCCTGATCGAGAGCTCTTGCGGAATTTATTTTCATCAGCGTGGTTTTAAATGGCAGTTTGTTATCAGAGGGATACCTGCTGAGCCGCCTTGTTTACGTGTGGCCAAAGACACATTACTGGCCCAGTCGTTGATTTGATGGATATTCCAGGTTGTGCAATGCAGAGTATTTAAGTTGTGTACTTTTACTTTACAGTCAGATTTCAAATTCACTGCTATCTTGTATTACCCTCAGTGCACACTTTAAAATAGCCAATGGCTGTGTGTGTAGGCAATGCTTCCATTCTCCTGTCTTTCCTTGGAAAAAAAAACATAGCGCCTACTGTCTTTGGCAGGTGTTCAGGAGTTCGCTGCACCCCCCTGACTACCAGTCACGCTTAGACATAGTGCGAGCTAATTCCAAAACCTCCCTCGATCGGACCGGCTCCTTCATGAGTACATCAGGGACTTTACAGGTAAGATACAGACAGTACTTCAATAGAATTTCCCCAGTAGTTTCCCGTTTGAAGAACATGCTCTTATTACACTGATTTTTATCTTTGACTGTTGCACACATAGTTTCATTGTGATCATGAAATTAAAAAAAAACAAAAAAACTCAGCAGTCTTCCTCATACCAGTAGAGCCTGGTGCTCCATAACTCTGATCAGTCTCATCAGTCGTGCCAGTGTGTTGCGCAGCATCACCATAGCCATCATTCAGTTTGGGTCTCCATACATGTCATCACATGTCTCTGACATTATGCATTTCTCTTCACATTCAGTTAGCACCAGCATCGCTGACTTGCGAATTTGTCTGGACAGCTAGCTTGCACTCCTTACTAAATGACGAGTATCATTTGATATCTTTGACGAGCCTTCACCTTCAGGTCGCGTAGGTTGTGTTCAGACGTCATATCTCCTATCTAGAGATTTCCAGATTGCAGCTTTTGGACACAGATTGCCTCAGACGCGTCTTGCGACACAACTTCGGTTTGATTTTATCTGGGGGGGAAGATGCAATCACCGCTAAACAAAAAAAAAAAAACAGGCTTGCAGTCAGGTATACAGCTAGAGAAGAGGATTGCAGACCCAGCTGGAGCACTGGAGTAACGCTTATTGAGAAAGTCTTATTCTGATGCTGTACTAGATAAATTAGAACATTTTCAACCTCCAACTTTAAAATGTACAATTTAATGCCACTTAAAGTTGAACTTTGATGACTTAATGACGAAGCAGATGGCTGATGTCACACAACAATGGCAGCACCCACGGGAAGGGGATAGGATGTATTTATAGGCGACAGTATTGTGAATGGAATCTTTAGATACGTTTCCAAGTATGAAAGTACTTTAAAATAAAAACTTGAATGGTGTCTGTTCCCCTACCGCCATATCTCCTCTTCTAGAGGAAGGAAGCTGCACTGTTGAGGGTTTAACTGTGTGTACACTTGCCAAAGGGACGTCATTTTGTTACAGTCAGCCAAGTTTTTGTTCACTTTTGGCATCCTGCACCTGGAACGCTTCGAGGTCGGAAGTTGGAAATTTGAACAAGGAAATTCCGACCACCGGCTATTTTCTGGCACGCGCCATTAGACTGCACACATGCCAGACTATGAACTTGGCAGTCCATGAGACATCAGTGTTCATATAGTATTGCACTACAGTTGTGGGCAAATCTGGCTCAGGGTGTGTTCTCGCCTGTACCTGTATGGTCTTCTCTGCTCATAACCGCAACCTCCGTGAAAGAGAAATGTTTTGAGAAGCAAACCGGCTCGGCGGAAGCACCGATTGCACTTAATGACTACCTGCAAAGTGTTTTAGCCGCATGTTTATTTGTTGTCACAGCAACAAAGGGCTCGGCAGACAAGAAGAGAGGAGGAGGAAGAGGAGGACGAAGAGGATGAAGATGAATCTGAAGAGGAGGAGGATGATGAGGATGAAGAGGAGGACACGGACGATGAAAATTAATGTGTGTTTTTATTTTTGCTCAAATCTCGCTTTTGTGTTTGTCTGTATGGAACAAAGGTGATATCGGAAGTTGTGTAAGTGTTTAACTGTCTTGTGAAAGCAAGGCTGTGTCATTGCCAAAATCACCTCACGCAGGTGATCTGAGCAGTATTGTAGCGT